>NW_026287413.1:5000-102500 GCF_023373465.1 Oncorhynchus keta | reverse complement strand
AATGGAGAACTTGGGACTATAAGGTTCAATCTGCATTTGTGTGGAAATGTAGTTATTGACATAGCCTTGTTCACTACCTATATGGTACTATAATATATATGTATAAATACCCCAATACATGTTGTTGCGTTCAAAATAATAACATTGAAAATAGTTGACACCATTCAAACTAATTAGGATTCAGAACTTTAAAACAAATTCTCTCAGAATCATCTTTTTGCACATAGAACCTTCTAGTTCCAAGCTCGAGATATGTCAAATACTGATTTGAGGTGTGTTTGGTTTACACATTTGGTTTATACTCCAGGTAGGGGCACTGTTCTCTCTGTCCTGTACGGTCAGCTCCATGGCTCTACCCCCTGCCTCTCAGCTCAGCTCCCAGAAGTGGAAGGACTTCATGGCTAAGAGACCCAAGACCCTGCCTGGTAGGTACTGTATGTGGATCGGTAGGTACTGTATGTGGATCGGTAGGTACTGTATGTGGATCGGTAGGTACTGTATGTGGATCGGTAGGTACTGTATGTGGATCGGTAGGTACTGTATGTGGGATCGGTAGGTACTGTATGTGGATCGGTAGGTAGGTACTGTACTGTATGTGGATCGGTAGGTACTGTATGTGGATCGGGTACTGGTGGATCGGTGTATGTATGTGGATCGGTAGGTACTGTATGTGGATGGGTACTGTATGTATCGGTAGGTACTGTATGTGGATCGGTAGGTACTGTATGTGGATCGGTAGGTACTGTATGTGGATCGGTAGGTACTGTATGTGGATCGGTAGGTACTGTATGTGGATCGGTAGGTACTGTATGTGGATCGGTAGGTACTGTATGTGATCGGTAGGTACTGGTAAGCATCGATAGGTACTGTATGTGGATCGGTAGGTACTGTATGTGGATCGGTAGGTACTGTATGTGGATCTAGGTACTGTATGTGGATCGGTACTGGTGAGGTGAGGTACTTCCTGTATGTGGATCGGTAGGTACTGTATGTGGATCGGTATAGGTAGGTGTGGATCGGTAGGTACTGTATGTGGATCGATATGAAATGTAGGTACTGTATGTGGATCGATGAATGGTACTGTATGTGGATCGGTAGGTACTGTATGTGGATCGGTAGGTACTGTATAATGATCGGTAGGTACTGTATGTGGATCTCTCTATTCTGCCTGCCAATAGGTACTGTATGTGGAGCTGATTTACTGTCAGCTACAGCCCGTGTGTGAGAAAAGGGATTGGCTCAGTGCTGGTCCTGGATCGACCGTCACAGAACTAACTGTATAGGAACTATCAAGGCAGAATCAAGGCAACAAGGAGAACCAAGGCACTCGTTATACTGTATAAACGTCCCTAAGCATTCCTATGGCTTTTTCTCTACATATAATCTGGATGTGTGTTCTTTATTTTCAACTCATTTTCACCTATTTGGTTTTTGCCATAGTTCCATATGTGGAGGTGAAGGGTGAGAGCGGACACTACTTCCTGTTGGTCCAGGGGTCAGAGGGCGGAGGCTGCAAGGCCCGCATGATACACTCAGCCAATCAGATCAATGGAGCCGCTGCCACGGCAACCGTCAATGGGCTTCTGAAAGAGAATTCGGTGTCGTCTTCAGGTAAGAAACTTAAAAAAGAAATGGTGAACAAACAAAGATCTGATATGAAATGTTGTTTACATTATGATCGGTGACTTACCTGTCAATATCACGGACAGTATGAATGGTCTAAAAGTTGAAAAGGACAAGAAGAATCCCTCTAGCTAGCTGATGCTTTTGAACGTAATTACAAAATGATTTGTAGACTGCAAATTGACTGCAAGCATCCCAAACAGATATAATATTTGACTAAAACATAATCATTTCTAGCCTTGCTTACATTTGCATAAGATCACATATCTCTCTATTCTGCCTGCCAATACTTGGGAACAGATTTCCCAAATTAAAAATAACTTTGGAGCTGATTTACTGGTGTTTTTACAGTCTTATGTCCAAACATTTTTTTAAATGAAATAAGGGGGGCCAAAATAAAACCACCTTTCTGACTTTAATGACCCTCACTCTCCAGTTGGGGAACCCTGCCCTTACTCTTCTGACTCTTTCCTCTGGATATCTTCCTTCTTTCAGAGATAATAAAGCCTGTAGAAAGAGAGACAGACAGTGAAGTGAGTGAAATGGAGGAACGAAGAGAAAGACACTGCAGTGTAGTCTCTCTTTCTTTTCCTCTCTCTCTTTCTCTCTCTCTCTTCCCTCTCTCTCTCTCTTCTCTTCCCCTCTCTCTTTCCCCCTCTCTCTCTTTCCTCTCTCTCTCCTCCTCCCCCCTCTCTCTTCCCCCCTCCTCTCTCTTTCCCCCTCTCTCTCTCTCTCCTCTCTCTCTCTCTCCCCTCTCTCTCTCTTCCTCTCTCTCTCTCTCTTCCCTCTCTCTCTCTCTCTTCCCTCTCTCTCTCTCTCCCTCTCTCTCTTTCCCTCTCTCTTTCCTCTGTCTCTTTTCTCTTCTCTTTCCTCTCTCTTCTCTTTCTCTCTTCCCCCCTCTCTCTCTTCCTCTCTCTCTTCCTCTCTCTCTCTTTCCTCTCTCTCTTTCTCTTCTCTCTCCTCTGTCTCTTTCCTCTCTCTCGCTTCCCCTGTATCTTTCCTCTCCCCCTCTCTCTCTTCTCTCTCTCTCTCTCTTTGCTCTCTTTTCCTGTCTCTTTCCCTCTCTCTCTCTCTCTCTTCCTCTCTCTCTTTCTCATCTCTCTCCTTCCCCCTCTCTCTCTCCCTCTCTCTCTCCCTCTCTCTCTACCCTCTCTCCTCTCTCTCCCCCCCCTTCTCTCTTTCCTCTCTCTCTTTGCTCTCTTTTTCCTCTCTCTCTTTCATCTCTCTTTCCTCTCTCTCTCTCTTTCCTCTTTCTCTTCCTTCCCTCCTTTCCTCTCTCTCTCTTTCCCCTCTCTCTCTTTTCTCTCTCTTTCCTCTCTCTCTCTTTGCTCTATTTTTCCTCTCTCTTTCATCTCTCTTTCCTCTCCCTTTCCTCTCTCTCTCTCTTTCGTCTCTCTCTCTTTCCTCTCTTCCCTCTCTCCCTCCCCCTGCTGTGTTAAGCCCTGTGGACTGGGAGCATGCTGTAACAGCCTGTTGTACTCTGTACAGTATAAAGCATGCAGGCTTCCACGTTCAACCAGAGAGCACATTTTGTTCCGTTATGAAATGCCCTTCAAAAGAAGAAAGATGTTGTACTTTAAAATATATTTCATGCAGTTAACAGAGGCTCTTATCCAGAGAGACTTACAAAGAGTTTGTTTTCTTTTACACCAACTTTCATGTAGCATTTATTTTCTGAAAGAGAACATAACATGGTGAAAGAATTGTTCCTTCTCTTTCTGACTTTAATGACCCTCACTCTGAGCACCTTCAAAGATTAAAGCGTAAGAATGGTTATTTTATACACCGACTCTCATGTGGCATTTTCATTCTCAAAGAGAACATAACAAAATGGTGGAAGAAGCAATAGTGCCTGAAAGGTCTTCCTGTTCCCTTCTCCCTCTCTGTAGGAGTTTATTATATAGAAACCTTAAGGAAAAACCTTGACTCCTGAAAGAGAGTCTCTCTCTCTCTCTCTCTCTCTCTCTCTCTCCTCTCGCTCTCTCGCTCTCGCTCGAGCCTCAGTCACTGCAGTGTAAAGTAGGAACCCTGTCAGTCCATTTGGGCCTAAGTCGAGCCTCAGTCACTGCAGTGTAAAGTAGATACCCTGTCGGTCCATTTGGGCCTATTTCAAGCCTCAGTCACTGCAGTGTACAGTAGTTACCCTGTCAGTCCATTTGGGCCTATTTCAAGCCTCAGTCACTGCAGTGTAAAGTAGATACCCTGTCGGTCCATTTGGGCCTAAGTCGAGCCTCAGTCACTGCAGTGTTTAGTAGTTACCCTGTCAGTCCATTTGGGCCTAAGTCGAGCCTCAGTCACTGCAGTGTAAAGTAGATACCCTGTGGGTCCATTTGGGCCTAAGTCGAGCCTCAGTCACTGCAGTGTTTAGTAGTTACCCTGTCAGTCCATTTGGGCCTAAGTCGAGCCTCAGTCACTGCAGTGTAAAGTAGATACCCTGTCAGTCCATTTGGGCCTAAGTCGAGCCTCAGTCACTGCAGTGTAAAGTAGATACCCTGTCAGTCCATTTGGGCCTAAGTCAAACCTCAGTCACTGCAGTGTAAAGTAGATACCCTCTCGGTCCATTTGGGCCTAAGTCAAACCTCAGTCACTGCAGTGTAAAGTAGATACCCTCTCGGTCCATTTGGGCCTAAGTCTAGCCTCAGTCACTGCAGTGTAAAGTAGATACCCTCTCGGTCCATTTGGGCCTAAGTCGAGCCTCAGTCACTGCAGTGTAAAGTAGATACCCTCTCGGTCCATTTGGGCCTAAGTCGAGCCTCAGTCACTGCAGTGTATAGTAGATACCCTCTCGGTCCATTTGGGCCTAAGTCGAGCCTCAGTCACTGCAGTGTAAAGTAGATACCATGTCAATAGTGCTGTGTTTGCTTGGAACTTCAGAATCAAATCAAATGTTATTAGTCACATGCTGTAAGTCGAACAGGTGTAGGTAGACTCCCTTCTCAGTGAATTGCTTACTTACATGCCTGTCTCCTTAACCAGTACTCCCTGTCTCCTTAATGCAGTTTAAAAAATATGAATACGAATAAGATTAAACTCCCCTGTTTTATAGGGTTAAAGTAATGTTAATTAATGTAGACCTAAACTATGATATCATGAGTCATGTGTCAATTTATTGAGAAAGGGTGAGTCAACCCAGAAGGCCAGACTGATTGATTGTTGTACTCCCCTGTTTAAACATCTTTTCAATCTTGCATTGATTAATAAAACTGGAAACACTTATCTCCCTCACTAGCTTTTTTAAGCATCAGCTGTCAGAGCAGCTCATCAAATTACTCCACCTGTACATAGCTCCACTGTCTCCTAATTTAGCCCCTGTCTCCTTAATGCAACTACCTCTTTCCCTTAATGCAGTGTGCTGTATTTATCCCCCTTTATTTATTTATTTTGCTCCTTTGCACCCCAGTGTGCTTGTATTTCTACTTTGCACATTCTTCCATTGTAAATCTACCATTCCAGTGTTTTACTCCCTGCTATATTGTATTTACTTTGCCACCATGGCCTTTTTTGCCTTTAAACTCTCCCTTCTCCTTAATGCAGTCATTTGCTCACATTGTATATAGACTTGTTTATACTGTATTATTGACTCCTATGTTTGTTTTAAACTCCATGTGTAACTGCAGTGTGTTGTCTCCCTGTCTCCTGCTTTGCTTTAAACTCCAGTCTCCTGTAATGAGAACTTGTTCTCAACTCCCTGTCTCCTTAAATAAAGGTGAAATACATAAATAAATAAAAATAAATGCAATGCAATATTAAACTCCCCTGTCTCCTTAATGCAGTGTGCTTGTACTCCCTGTCTCCTTAATGCAGTGTGCTTGTACTCCCCTGTCTCCTTAATGCAGTGTGCTTGTATTAAACTCCCTGTCTCCTTAATGCAGTGTGCTTGTATTAAACTCCCTGTCTCCTTAATGCAGTGTGCTTGTATTAAACTCCCTGTCTCCTTAATGCAGTGTGCTTGTATTAAACTCCCTGTCTCCTTAATGCAGTGTGCTTGTATTAAACTCCCTGTCTCCTTAATGCAGTGTGCTTGTATTAAACTCCCTGTCTCCTGCAGTGTGCTTGTACTCCCCTGTCTCCTTAATGCAGTGTGCTTGTATTAAACTCCCCTGTCTCCTTAGTGTGCTTGTATTAAACTCCCTGTCTCCTTAATGCAGTGTGCTTGTATTAAACTCCCTGTCTCCTTAATGCAGTGTGCTTGTATTAAACTCCCTGTCTCCTTAATGCAGTGTGCTTGTATTAAACTCCCTGTCTCCTTAATGCAGTCTCCTTAATGCAGTGTGCTTGTATTAAACTCCCCTGTCTCCTTAATGCAGTGTGCTTGTAATAAACTCCCTGTCTCCTTAATGCAGTGTGCTTGTATTAAACTCCCTGTCTCCTTAATGCAGTGTGCTTGTATTAAACTCCCTGTCTCCTTAATGCAGTGTGCTTGTATTAAACTCCCCTGTCTCCTTAATGCAGTATTAAACTCCCCTGTCTCCTTAATGCAGTATTAAACTATTAAACTCCCCTGTCTCCTTAATGCAGTATTAAACTCCCCTGACTCCTTAATGCAGTGTGCTTGTACTCCCCTGTCTCCTTAATGCAGTGTGCTTGTACTCCCCTGTCTCCTTAATGCAGTGTGCTTGTACTCCCCTGTCTCCTTAATGCAGTGTGCTTGTATTAAACTCCCCTGTCTCCTTAATGCAGTGTGCTTGTATTAAACTCCCCTGTCTCCTTAATGCAGTGTGCTTGTATTAAACTCCCTGTCTCCTTAATGCAGTGTGCTTGTATTAAACTCCCCTGTCTCCTTAATGCAGTGTGCTTGTACTCCCTCTGTCTCCTCCCTAATGCAGTGTGCTTGTACTAAACTCCCTGTCTCCTTAATGCAGTGTGCTTGTATTAAACTCCCCTGTCTCCTTAATGCAGTGTGCTTGTATTAAACTCCCCTGTCTCCTTAATGCAGTGTGCTTGTATTAAACTCCCCTGTCTCCTTAATGCAGTGTGCTTGTATTAAACTCCCCTGTCTCCTTAATGCAGTGTGCTTGTATTAAACTCCCCTGTCTCCTTAATGCAGTGTGCTTGTATTAAACTCCCCTGTCTCCTTAATGCAGTGTGCTTGTATTAAACTCCCCTGTCTCCTTAATGCAGTGTGCTTGTATATTAAACTCCCTGTCTCCTTAATTCAGTGTGCTTGTACTCCCTGTCTCCTTAATGCAGTGTGCTTGTACTCCCTGTCTCCTTAATACAGTGTGCTTGTACTCCCTGTCTCCTTAATACAGTGTGCTTGTATTAAACTCCCTGTCTCCTTAATGCAGTGTGCTTGTATTAAACTCCCCTGTCTCCTTAATGCAGTGTGCTTGTACTCCCCTGTCTCCTTAATACAGTGTGCTTGTATTAAACTCCCCCTGTCTCCTTAATGCAGTGTGCTTGTATTAAACTCCCTGTCTCCTTAATGCAGTGTGCTTGTATTAAACTCCCTGTCTCCTTAATGCAGTGTGCTTGTATTAAACTCCCCTGTCTCCTTAATCCCCTGCAGTGTGCTTGTATTAAACTCCCTGTCTCCTTAATGCAGTGTGCTTGTATTAAACTCCCTGTCTCCTTAATGCAGTGTGCTTGTAAACTCCCTGTCTCCTTAATACAGTGTGCTTGTATTAAACTCCCTGTCTCCTTAATGCAGTGTGCTTGTATTAAACTCCCCTGTCTCCTTAATGCAGTGTGCTTGTATTAAACTCCCCTGTCTCCTTAATGCAGTGTGCTTGTACTCCCTGTCTCCTTAATGCAGTGTGCTTGTATTAAACTCCCTGTCTCCTTAATGCAGTGTGCTTGTATTAAACTCCCTGTCTCCTTAATGCAGTGTGCTTGTATTAAACTCCCTGTCTCCTTAATGCAGTGTGCTTGTAATAAACTCCCTGTATCCTTAATGCAGTGTGCTTGTATTAAACTCCCCTGTCTCCTTAATGCAGTGTGCTTGTATTAAACTCCCCTGTCTCCTTAATGCAGTGTGCTTGTATTAAACTCCCCTGTCTCCTTAATGCAGTGTGCTTGTATTAAACTCCCCTGTCTCCTTAATGCAGTGTGCTTGTATTAAACTCCCCTGTCTCCTTAATGCAGTGTGCTTGTATTAAACTCCCCTGTCTCCTTAATGCAGTGTGCTTGTATTAAACTCCCCTGTCTCCTTAATACAGTGTGCTTGTATTAAACTCCCCTGTCTCCTTAATGCAGTGTGCTTGTATTAAACTCCCCTGTCTCCTTAATGCAGTGTGCTTGTATTAAACTCCCCTGTCTCCTTAATGCAGTGTGCTTGTACTAAACTCCCTGTCTCCTTAATGCAGTGTGCTTGTAATAAACTCCCTGTCTCCTTAATGCAGTGTGCTTGTATTAAACTCCCTGTCTCCTTAATGCAGTGTGCTTGTACTCCCCTGTCTCCTTAATGCAGTGTGCTTGTATTAAACTCCCCTGTCTCCTTAATGCAGTGTGCTCCCCTGCATATTAAACTCCCTGTCTCCTTAATGCAGTGTGCTTGTACTCCCTGTCTCCTTAATGCAGTGTGCTTGTATTAAACTCCCTGTCTCCTTAATGCAGTGTGCTTGTATTAAACTCCCTGTCTCCTTAATGCAGTGTGCTTGTACTAAACCCTGTCTCCTTAATGCAGTGTGCTTGTATTAAACTCCCCTGTCTCCTTAATGCAGTGTGCTTGTACTCCCTGTCTCCTTAATGCAGTGTGCTTGTAATAAACTCCCTGTCTCCTTAATGCAGTGTGCTTGTATTAAACTCCCTGTCTCCTTAATGCAGTGTGCTTGTAATAAACTCCCTGTCTCCTTAATGCAGTGTGCTTGTATTAAACTCCCCTGTCTCCTTAATGCAGTGTGCTTGTATTAAACTCCCCTGTCTCCTTAATGCAGTGTGCTTGTATTAAACTCCCTGTCTCCTTAATGCAGTGTGCTTGTACTCCCTGTCTCCTTAATGCAGTGTGCTTGTATTAAACTCCCTGTCTCCTTAATACAGTGTGCTTGTATTAAACTCCCCTGTCTCCTTAATGCAGTGTGCTTGTACTCCCTGTCTCCTTAATGCAGTGTGCTTGTATTAAACTCCCCATCTCCTTAATGCAGTGTGCTTGTACTCCCTGTCTCCTTAATGCAGTGTGCTTGTATTAAACTCCCCTGTCTCCTTTATGCAGTGTGCTTGTATTAAACTCCCCTGTCTCCTTAATGCAGTGTGCTTGTATTAAACTCCCTGTCTCCTTAATGCAGTGTGCTTGTACTCCCTGTCTCCTTAATGCAGTGTGCTTGTATTAAACTCCCTGTCTCCTTAATGCAGTGTGCTTGTACTCCCCTGTCTCCTTTGCAGTAGCGTTTAAACTGTTGTCCCATTCATATGAACTTCATTTGAACTCATAAGCCACGTTACCAGGTTATTGAACATCCTAAAATAACTCCCACGTGTGCTGAGTTATGTTGTTGTTTCAGGTGTGAATAATGTGATTACATCAGGGGGCTTGAGAAACTCCCCTGAAACCTTAACACTGCTCTGTACTAATGTCAGCGTGCTTGTATTTTATTCAACCTTATTAAACTCTACTCCATGCAAAACCTGCAGATTTAGAAGGTCCTGTCTAGATTGTGCTTGTATTAACCAGCAACTCCTTATCAGGAAGTATCACAGATCACACGTCACATTTGTTTGTATTACAGTGTTACTTTCATCAGCTGTTGTACAATATCATCCAAAACACAGGAAAACTGTCTCCTTAATGAATTTTGACTGCAGTGGGCCTTTAATAAAAATAAGTAATACTAGCGAGAGCAGTGTGCTTGTTTCTCTTTCTCTGATGTTGCTTGAGAAGGGTCTCAGCAGTTGATTGATAAAGCAGTCCACTTGGTCTCCCTGTCTCCCAGGTTCCACCACTACAGACTGGCTGTACTCCCTGCTCCTGTAATCCAGTGGAGACCAACTGCTCCAGAGGGAGAGGAAGTTGGCCGAGGTGCAGACTCTGGTCCTAAAGGAGTGCCTGAGTGTGCTACAACATCATATTTTATTCATCCTTGTATTTAGCCAGGTAAGTGCAGTGTGCAGGTATTAAACTCCCCTGTCTCCTTAGTGGTTAGAGCGTTGGACTAGTATCCGGAATGCAGTTGCTTGTTTAAACTCCCTGTCTGACAAGGTACAGTGTGTCTTGTAAAAAAACTCCCCTGAACAGGCAGTTAAACTCCACTGTTCCTAGGCCTTGTCATTGAAAATCCCCTGAATTTGTTCTATAAACTGTCTCTTAATGCAGTGTGCTTAAATAAAGGTCAAATAAATAAACTAATAAAGTCTCGCGGAATCATGTCTAACACAGAATATATATTAAAATGTCTGTACTGCCACTCTTTCCATTTGCAGTGAGCTTTATTGCCAAAATAGAGCCTAGTTAATGTATTTTTTATTGCAGTTTATTTAACCAGCTATTTTATTGAAAACATTCTGTTTGACAACAAAAAACATATCTAGCATAGTTTATTAAAGCTCCCCTGTCAGTGCTGTGTAGCAGCCAGTCAGGTAGGTGGTTCCTCCCATTATAAAGTCATTTGTGTAGCAGCCAGACAGGTTATTGTGGTTATAACTCCAGTCTGAGTTATGTTGTTGTTTCAGTCTGTGAATAATGTGATTACAGCCAGAACAGGTAGGTGGTTATTTTATTCCTCCAGTATTTAAAGTCAGTCTGTGTAGCAGCCAGCAACAGGTAGGTGGTTCCTCCATTTTTTAAGTGTTACTTTCATCAGCTGTTGTAGCAGCATACAAAACAGGTAGGTGCAGTGGGCCTTTAGTAATACTAAAGCAGTGTGCGGGTCTGTGTTGTTGAGCAGCCAGACAGGTAGGTGGTTCCTCCAGGTATTACTTGGTCTCTTCTCCCAAGTCAGTCTGTGTAGCAGCCAGACAGGTAGGTGGTTCCTCCAGTATTAAAGTCAGTCATGTTTTATTCAGCCAGGTAAGCAGGTAGATAAAAATCAAAATAAAGTGGTTCCTCCAGTATTAAAAATGTCTGTACAGCACAGGTAGGTGTTTCCATTTGCAGTGAGTCTGTATTGCCAGACAGGTAGGTGGTTCCTCCAGTATTAAAGCAAGTCAGTCTGTATCATAGCCAGACAGGTAGGTGGTTCCTCCAGTATTAAAGTCAGTCTGTGTAGCAGCCAGACAGGTAGGTGGTTCCTCCAGTATTAAAGTCAGTCTGTGTAGCAGCCAGACAGGTAGGTGGTTCCTCCAGTATTAAAGTCAGTCTGTGTAGCAGCCAGACAGGTAGGTGGTTCCTCCAGTATTAAAGTCAGTCTGTATCATAGCCAGACAGGTAGGTGGTTCCTCCAGTATTAAAGTCAGTCTGTGTAGCAGCCAGACAGGTAGGTGGTTCCTCCAGTATTAAAGTCAGTCTGTGTAGCAGCCAGTCAGGTAGGTGGTTCCTCCAGTATTAAAGTCAGTCTGTGTAGCAGCCAGACAGGTAGGTGGTTCCTCCAGTATTAAAGTCAGTCTGTGTAGCAGCCAGTCAGGTAGGTGGTTCCTCCACTATTAAAGTCAGTCTGTGTAGCAGCCAGACAGGTAGGGGGTTCCTCCAGTATTAAAGTCAGTCTGTGTAGCAGCCAGACAGGTAGGTGGTTCCTCCAGTATTAAAGTCAGTCTGTATCATAGCCAGACAGGTAGGTGGTTCCTCCAGTATTAAAGTCAGTCTGTGTAGCAGCCAGACAGGTAGGTGGTTCCTCCAGTATTAAAGTCAGTCTGTGTAGTAGCCAGACAGGTAGGTGGTTCCTCCAGTATTAAAGTGAGTCTGTGTAGCAGCCAGTCAGGTAGGTGGTTCCTCCAGTATTAAAGTCAGTCTGTGTAGCAGCCAGACAGGTAGGTGGTTCCTCCAGTATTAAAGTCAGTCTGTGTAGCAGCCAGTCAGGTAGATCCACAACATCAAGCAGCCTCACGCTACAGAAACCTGAGTCTCCAGCCCGATGGCCCATCCTGGCTCGGACAAGGCTACACTAGGCTACTTACTGACTACTCTCGTTATTCCATATTGACTAGGACGTAGAGAAGAGGCAGAGAAGCCGGCTTCAATACCAGTCAATGACCTGAAGATCTTGCTCAGCCTGGCCAGAGAACAGTACCTCAAGATGCATGACTCTACCCTGCCTAAAGCCTCTACCCTGCCTAAAGCCTCCAGTCTGCCCAGAGTTGAGCCCTGTGGAGCAGAGGAGGTGAACCTCACTACGAAGACGACAGGTATTCTGCTGTTCCAGTCCCTCCTTACTCCCCGTAACACAGCTCAGTAACTTTTACAGTGCATTCAGGAAGTATTCAGACCCCTTGACTTTTTTCACATTTTGTTACGTTACAGCCTTATTCTAAATTGGATTAAATAGTCCCCCCCCCTCCCCCCTTCATCAATCTACACACAATACTCCATAATGACAAAGCAAAACCTGGTTTTTAGAAATGTTTGCTAATTTATAAAAAATAAAACGGAAATATCACATTTACGTAAGTATTCAGACCCTTAACTCAGTACTTTGTTGAAGCACCTTTGACAGAGATTACGGCCTGGAGTCTTCTTGTGTATGACGCTACAAGCTTGGCACACCTGTATTTGGGAGTTTCTCACATTCTTTTCTGCAGATCCTCTCAAGCTCTGTCAGGTTGGATGGGGAGCGTCGCTGCACAGCTATTTTCAGGTCTCTCCAGAGATGTTCGATCAGGTTCAAGTCCGGGCTCTGGCTTGGCCATTCAAGGAAATTCTGAGACTTGTCCCGAAGCCACTCCTGCGTTGTCTTGGCTGTTTGCTTAGAGTCGTTGTCCTGTTGGAAGGTGACCCTTCGCCCTTCGAGGTCCTGAGAGCTCTGGAGCAGGATTTCATCAAGGATCTCTCTGTACTTTGCTCTGTTCATCTTTCCCTCGATCCTAACTAGTCTCCCAGTCCCTGTCTCTGAAAAACATCCCCACAGCATGATGCTGCCACCACCATGCTTCACTTGTAGGGATGGTGACAGGTTTCCTCCAGACGTGAGGTTTTGCATTCAGGCCAAAGTGTTCAATCTCGTGTTCATCAGACCAGTGAATCTTGTTTCTCATGGTTTGAGAGTCATTTAGGTGCCTTTGGCCACATTATTATAAAGGCTTTATTGGGGGAGTGCTGCGGAGATGGTTGTCCTTATGAAAGATTCTCCCATCTCCACAGAGAAACTCTGAGCTCTGTCAGAGTGACCATTGGGTTCTTGGTCACCTCCCTGACCAAGGCCCTTGCTCACCTCCCTGACCAAGGCCCTTGCTCATTTTGGCCGGGTGGCCAGCTCTAGGAAGAGTCTTGGTTGTTCCGAACTTCTTCCATTTAAGAATGATGGAGGCCATGGTGTTCTTGGGGGCCTTCAGTGCTGCAGAAATGTTTTGGTACCCTTCCCCAGATGTGTGCCTCGACACAATCCTGTCTCGAGCTCTACAGACAATTCCTTTGACCTCATGGCTTGGTTTTTGCTCTGACATGCACTGTCAACTGTGGGACCTTATATAGACAGGTTTATGCCTTTCTAAATGATCTCCAATAAATTGAATTTACCACAGATGGACTCCAATCAAGTTGTAGAAAAATCTCAAGGATGAACAATGGAAACAGGATGCACCTGAACTCAATTTCAAGTCTCATAGCAAAGGGTCTGAATACTTATGTAAATCGGTTATTTCTGTTTTTTATTCTTTATACATTTGGCACAAAAAATCTTTACTTGTTTTCGCTTTGTCATTAATGGGTATTGATTTAAAAAAACAAAAACAATTTTAGAATAAGGCTGTAACGTAACAAAATGTGGAAAAAGTCAAGGTGTCAGAACTCTTTCTGAATACACTGTATTTGCCATCTCTAAAACGGACTCCTTCTAGAAACCTTGACTGATAAAACAAAAATGACTCTTTTCCCATTCCAATGTAGAGTTCATTAAACATCTCCCAACATGCTGATTGGCCAGAGAGAAGTGTTCTGCAGAACTATGAGAACCTCCAGAGGACTCGTCAGAAGCTGAGGTAAACTTGAATAATGCTCTTCACATCGGTACATACATCTCTCTTCCGTCAACAATAAGCAAGCAAGGTGGCTTATGGGAATGGAGAGTCCGACAGTATCTTTGGTTCCTCACACGTGACTCGTTTAACCATCTCATCTTTGGTCTCCTCCCTTCACAGGTTTGGTCTGCTGTCTGGCAGCTCATCTGACTGTCTGCTGGGGCCTAAAGACGTCCAGGGTCAGAGAACCACCCCAGCCTTGCTGGATGCCAAAGAGCTGCTTAGACACTTCACACCAGACGGCCTGCCCACCGGAGATCTGCAGCCTCTATTAGTCCAGAGACTAGGGTAACTCTGTTAGTCTGGAGACTAGGGTAACTCTGTTAGTCCAGAGACTAGGGTAACTCTGTTAGTCCAGAGACTAGGGTAACTCTGTTAGTCCAGAGACTAGGGTAACTCTGTTAGTCTGGAGACTAGGTAACTCTGTTAGTCCGGAGACTAGGGTAACTCTGTTAGTCCAGAGACTAGGTAACTCTGTTAGTCCAGAGACTAGGGTAACTCTGTTAGTCTGGAGACTAGGGTAACTCTGTTAGTCCAGAGACTAGGGTAACTCTGTTAGTCCGGAGACTAGGGTAACTCTGTTAGTCCAGAGACTAGGGTAACTCTGTTAGTCCGGAGACTAGGGTAACTCTGTTAGTCAGGAGACTAGGGTAACTCTGTTAGTCTGGAGACTAGGGTAACTCTGTTAGTCTGGAGACTAGGGTAACTCTATTAGTCTGGAGACTAGTGTAGCTCTATTAGTCTGGAGACTAGGGTAGCTCTGTTAGTCTGGAGACTAGGGTACCTCTGTTAGTCTGGAGACTAGGGTAACTCTGTTAGTCTGGAGACTAGGGTAACTCTATTAGTCTGGAGACTAGGGTAACTCTCTATTAGTCTGGAGACTAGGGTAACTCTGTTAGTCTGGAGACTAGGGTAACTCTGTTAGTCTGGAGACTAGGGTAACTCTGTTAGTCTGGAGACTAGGGTAACTCTATTAGTCTGGAGACTAGGGTAACTCTGTTAGTCCAGAGACTAGGGTAACTCTATTTGTCAGGGTAACTCTATTAGTCTGGAGACTAGGGTAACTCTGTTAGTCTGGAGACTAGGGTAACTCTGTTAGTCTGGAGACTAGGGTACCTCTGTTAGTCTGGAGACTAGGGTACCTCTATTAGTCTGGAGACTAGGGTACCTCTATTAGTCTGGAGACTAGGGTAACTGTTAGTCCGGAGACTAGGGTAACTCTATTAGTCCAGAGACTAGGTAACTCTGTTAGTCTGGAGACTAGGGTAACTCTATTAGTCCAGAGACTAGGGTAGACTAGGGTAACTCTGTTAGTCTGGAGACTAGGGTAACTCTATTAGTCCAGAGACTGTTAGTCTGGAGACTAACTCTGTTAGTCTGGAGACTAGGTAACTCTGTTAGTCTGGAGACTAGGGTAACTCTGTTAGTCTGGAGACTAGGTAACTCTATTAGTCCAGAGACTAGGTAACTCTAGAGAGTTGTTCAGATACTGTTCAGATACTGTTCAGTTCAGATACTGTTCAGTTCAGATACTGTTCAATTCAGATACTGTTCAGTTCAGATACTTTAGGAGTTGTTCAAAGGCATTGTGGTTTGACTCATTCTCTCTCTACTACAGAAGGTTGTCTAACGTATTTAGATGTACAACAGCTTCTCAGCCTCCCTGGTTAATTTATATGTGTCTGAGTGCTCCAAAGTAGTTAACACTAACCAGGAGGAAGAGCAGCTCTATCTTGTCGAGGTTGAGCTTGAGGTGCTGAACCGACATCCAAGCTGAGATATCTGCCAGGCACGCAGAGATGGGTGTCAGGAGGAGGGAAGGAGAAAAGTAGCTGAGTGTCATCGTCATAGCAGTGATAGGAGAGACCAGGATATGACGGAGCCGAGAGACTTGGTATATAGAGAGAAGAGGGCCTAGAACCGAGCCCTGGGGACACCAGTAGATGAGAGTACGCATCATATCGAAAGTAAACTTGGAGTCAGGCTCCAAGTTTACAGATATGTTGTGTGGTCCTCCCACTACGACTTGGGTAAACCATGCAGCTACAGATTAAATAAATGATGATGATGAACTTCACAGGAGTGGTTAAAGTGCACGGTGATGACACGGATAGAATAATGAGTCAAATATTTCACTGGATGTAGAAATCTGAAGCATCCGGTTGGCTTTTCCGCTCACTACCGAATATGGTGATGAGAGGAAGCCCAGTGGCCGGCAGTGGATTTTGGCCAATATTCTGCAAATTTTCCTCGTCAATGAAGCATTTGATCTCAATACAGTTTTCTTTTCACAAAACTAGAATCTGTTATGAACAGAGTGGACTACGATTAGTAGACTTTGCCCTTTGCCAAATATATATATATTTGTTTGCGTTGTTTAGAAGGAGTGCAAGGGTGAATTGACTTATTGGGTACGCCTACTTCACAAAGTAGGCGTTCCCTAACGGAAATATGCAAATACATGCTAGAACACACCAATGGGCTCTCGCCTAGCTCATCCTTGGCTCTGCCCACTATGATGCATTTGCTCCCATTGGACACGACAGGCTGTGGTCTATCTTCGGTTAGTTATACAAATCTTTGGCGATGAGCTTGATGCTCCTTTCCAATAAGTATCTATGGTCTTATTCTGGTGACGTGATGATCGACGCTTGACTGCCGATTTGACAAATATAGATATTCTCGCTGTTATCCATAATGATCTCATCATGTCGACTAGTCTACCCACACAGCTGTTGGCTAGAGCGTACGTACATACTAAGACCAGAATAGGCACGTTTGCTGTTTAAAACAGTCTTTCTGACAGAAACTGATCAGTAGAGTTGAAAATACAATGGAAACACATTGAACTTTAGATTTTTGAAAACTTAAAACAAAGAAGTACATTTTATGTGCACTACATCATCACGTACTGATGTTTATCCACAACAAGTCAGTTTGGTGGGAAAATGCGCATATTTTCTTGTGGATTTTAAATATTTTTCAAATATTTGCATGAAAATATGGATGGAAACTCCCAGCTACAGAGGGGAGCTCAACAACGGGACAATCTGTCTGACCCCCCTCAATCTGTCTGACCCCCTCAATCTGTCTGACCACCCCCTCTCAATCTGTCTGACCACCCCCTGTCTGAATCTGTCTGACCACCCCCCAATCTGTCTGACCACCCTCAATCTGTCTGACCACCCCTCAATCTGTCTGACCCTCAATCTGTTTGACCCCCCAATCTGTCTGACCACCCCCTCAATCTGTCTGACCCCCCTCAATCTGTTTGACCACCCCCTCTCAATCTGTCTGACACCCCTCAATCTGTCTGACCCCCCCCAATCTGTCTGACCACCCCCCAATCTGTCTGACCCCTCAATCTGTCTGACCCCCTCAATCTGTCTGACCCCCTCAATCTGTCTGACACCCCCCAATCTGTCTGACCCCCTCAATCTGTCTGACCCCTCAATCTGTCTGACCCCCCTCAATCATCTGTCTGACCCCTCAATCTGTCTGACCCCTCAATCTGTCTGACCCCCCATTCTATCTGACTAAAGTCTATGAAATGACATTTCAGGCTTCTAATATGGATGTAGAAATGTGTTCTGGCGCTTCAGTGTAACTCCGGGCAAATCAGTTTTGTCACCGTCTGAAACTCTGTTGAATAATCTGTTTCTAACTTTCTTTCCCTCGAGGAGAATCCACTCCATTCAGCAGACAACTACTCAGTTAGGATGTTTCAGACACCATGTAGCGACGATGATTTCATGTGGCTGTCTACCTCTGATATGCATTCGAATCAAAAGGTTTTCGCCTAATTGAATTCCTCTGATTTATAAAGAGCCTTTATCAGACAGTGCTCTTACAGAAGGCAGAGAAGAATATTTAGTCATTAGTCATTTATGTTCATTAAAAGAAACTCAATTAAGAAGCGTTCTAGACATTCGAGCTGTCAGTCCATTAGGAAGTTGTTTTACACACTTAATCAGTTTGGGTGCAGAGGACAGGAAAGTTTAGTTTCACTTCAGATCGCTGCAGTACTGTGTGTTCTTCGCTGCAGTACTGTGTGTTCTTCACTGCAGTACTGTGTGTTCTTCACTGCAGTACTGTGTGTTCTTCACTGCAGTACTGTGTGTTCTTCACTGCAGTACTGTGTGTTCTTCACTGCAGTACTGTGTGTTCTTCACTGCAGTACTGTGTGTTCTTCACTGCAGTACTGTGTGTTCTTCGCTGCAGTACTGTGTGTTCTTCTCTGCAGTACTGTGTGTTCTTCACTGCAGTACTGTGTGTTCTTCTCTGTAGTACTGTGTGTTCTTCACTGCAGTACTGTGTGCTTCTCTGCAGTACTGTGTGTTCTTCACTGCAGTACTGTGTGTTCTTCACTGCAGTACTGTGTGTTCTTCTCTGCAGTACTGTGTGTTGTTCTCTGTAGTACTGTGTGTTCTTCTCTGCAGTACTGTGTGTTCTTCACTGCAGTACTGTGTGTTCTTCACTGCAGTACTGTGTGTTCTTCACTGCAGTACTGTGTGTTCTTCACTGCAGTACTGTGTGTTCTTCACTGCAGTACTGTGTGTTCTTCACTGCAGTACTGTGTGTTCTTCACTGCAGTACTGTGTGTTCTTCACTGCAGTACTGTGTGTTCTTCACTGCAGTACTGTGTGTTCTTCACTGCAGTACTGTGTGTTGTTCTCTGTAGTACTGTGTGTTCTTCTCTGTAGTACTGTGTGTTCTTCTCTGCAGTACTGTGTGTTCTCTGCAGTACTGTGTGTTCTTCACTGCAGTACTGTGTGTTATTCGCTGTAGTTATTCGCTGTACAATAATGTGTCTCTGTGTGTTTCCAGGGGAAATACATTCCAGATGTCTCCAGACTTGACCCCCAGGAAAGTGACCCAGATCCCCTTCAGCCAAGCAGCCAGCTCCCACTACCATGGACTAGAGTAGGTGTCTTTATACATACAGGACACTACCATGGACTAGAGTAGGTGTCTTTATACATACAGGACACTACCATGGACTAGAGTAGGTGTCTTTATACATACAGGACACTACCATGGACTAGAGTAGGTGTCTTTATACATACAGGACACTACCATGGACTAGAGTAGGTGTCTTTATACATACAGGACACTACCATGGACTAGAGTAGGTGTCTTCATACATACAGGACACTACCATGGACTAGAGTAGGTGTCTTTATACATACAGGACACTACCATGGACTAGAGTAGGTGTCTTTATACATACAGGACACTACCATGGACTAGAGTAGGTGTCTTTATACATACAGGACACTACCATGGACTATACATACAGGACCCTACCATGGACTAGAGTAGGTGTCTTTATACATACAGGACACTACCATGGACTTAGCAACAGGTGCCCTACAGGACACTACATGGACTAGAGTAGGTGTCTTTATACATACAGGACACTACCATGGACTAGAGTAGGTGTCTTTATACATACAGGACACTACCATGGACTATACATACAGGACACTACCATGGACTAGAGTAGGTGTCTTTATACATACAGGACACTACCATGGACTAGAGTAGGTGTCTTTATACATACAGGACACTACCATGGACTATACATACAGGACACTACCATGGACTAGAGTATGTGTCTTTATACATACAGGACACTACCATGGACTAGAGTAGGTGTCTTTATACATACAGGACACTACCATGGACTAGAGTAGGTGTCTTTATACATACAGGACACTACCATGGACTAGAGTAGGTGTCTTTATACATACAGGACACTACTGACTAGAGTCAGCTGTCTTTTAAGAGATGTCTCCTAAACTACCTCCTAAAGGTTGATACCCCATCTGAGTGGTACAGTGTAAAGAGACTGATCTAGAGTCAGCTCTCTTTATAAGAGATGTCTCCCAAACTACCTCCTAAAGGTTGATACCCCATCTGAGTGGTACAGTGTAAAGAGACTGATCTAGAGTCAGCTCTCTTTTAAGAGATGTCTCCTAAACTACCTGGACTAAAGGTTCTTTATACATCTGAGTGGTACAGTGTAAAGAGACTGATCTAGAGTCAGCTCTCTTTTAAGAGGTTGATGCCCCATCTGAGTGGTACTTTATAAAGAGACTGATCTAGAGTCAGCTCTCTTTTAAGAGGTTGATGCCCCATCTGAGTGGTACAGTATAAAGAGACTGATCTAGAGTCAGCTCTCTTTTAAGAGGTTGATGCCCCATCTGAGTCCACACGGTCCTGCAAGAATTACCTTAATTACCGTAATACTAGCACAGCGTTTTTGCTCTATTAGACACATTTGAAAATGAAAGGCTTTTTAAAATATCCACACATTTGTGAATCATTGCATTAATACTATGGCAAGACTAGGTGCAATATGGTTTAGTGAGAAAATCCTGTGAGTTTGAATTGCGATCCTTATTTTGTTAGTCCGTATACTATGGTATTTACGGTATGCTAATAGCTGCACTAACACATGAAGCAGGAATGTGTTTTGGACATACCACATCCACGGAGTTAACAGAAAAGTTACAAATCAAATTTTGAAGAGAGATTGATCTCACTAGACTTATTTTACTCTAAATGGCACCTAAGAGACTTTAACAAGTCGAGGCCTAGTCTCTCTCTCTCTCTCTTTATGCTAATTTAGTCCTGATCTTTCAGTCTTATGAATGTTGATGTTCCTTCTGGAACCCTCCCCTGCTCTTTTATACTTTATCTACTACCAAGTACTGGCTTATTGACTGGCCCTTCTCCCTGGACCTCTGTGTTGAATCACTAAGGTCACCTCTGTGTTGAATCACTAAGGTCTCTTTCTCCCTGGTCCTCTGTGTTGAATCACTAAGTAGTCTCTCTTCTCCTGGACCTCTGTGTTGAATCACTAAGGTCTCTTTCTCCCTGGACCTCTGTGTTGAATCACTAAGGTCTCTCTTCTCCCTGGACCTCTGTGTTGAATCACTAAGGCCTCTCTTCTCCCTGGTCCAGACCTGTCTCTGTGTTGAATCACTAAGGTCTCTCTTCTCCCTGGACCTCTGTGTTGAATCACTAAGGTCTCTCTTCTCCCTGGTCCAGACCTGTCTCTGTGTTGAATCACTAAGGTCTCTCTTCTCCCTGGTCCAGACCTGTCTCTGTGTTGAATCACTAAGGTCTCTCTTCTCCCTGGACCTCTGTGTTGAATCACTAAGGTCTCTACTCCCTGGTCCAGACCTGGTCTCTGTGTTGAATCACTAAGGTCTCTCTTCTCCCTGGACCAGACCTGTCTCTGTGTTGAATCACTAAGGTCTCTCTTCTCCCTGGACCTCTGTGTTGAATCACTAAGGTCTCTCTTCTCCCTGGTCCAGACCTGTCTCTGTGTTGAATCACTAAGGTCTCTCTTCTCCCTGGACCTCTGTGTTGAATCACTAAGGTCTCTTTCTCCCTGGAACTCTGTGTTGAATCACTAAGGTCTCTCTTCTCCCTGGTCCAGACCTGTCTGTGGAATCACTAAGGTCTCTCTTCTCCCTGGTCCAGACCTGTCTCTGTGTTGAATCACTAAGGTCTCTCTTCTCCCTGGACCTCTGTGTTGAATCACTAAGGTCTCTCTTCTCCCTGGACCTCTGTGTTGAATCACTAAGGTCTCTCTTCTCCCTGGTCCAGAGCCTGGTCTCTGTGTTGAATCACTAAGGTCTCTCTTCTCCCTGGTCCTCTGTGTTGAATCACTAAGGTCTCTCTTCTCCCTGGACCTCTGTGTTGAATCACTAAGGTCTCTCTTCTCCCTGGTCCAGACCTGTCTCTGTGTTGAATCACTAAGGTCTCTCTTCTCCCTGGTCCTCTGTGTTGAATCACTAAGGTCTCTCTTCTCCCTGGTCCTCTGTGTTGAATCACTAAGGTCTCCTTCTCCCTGGTCTGTGTTGAATCACTAAGGTCTCTCTTCTCCCTGGTCCAGACCTGTCTCTGTGTTGAATCACTAAGGTCTCTCTCTCCCTGACCTCTGTGTTGAATCACTAAGGTCTCTCTTCTCCTGGTCCTCTGTGTTGAATCACTAAGGTCTCTCTTCTCCCTGGTCCAGACCTGTCTCTGTGTTGAATCACTAAGGTCTCTCTTCTCCCTGGTCCTCTGTGTTGAATCACTAAGGTCTCTCTTCTCCCTGGTCCAGACCTGTCTCTGTGTTGAATCACTAAGGTCTCTCTTCTCCCTGGACCTCTGTGTTGAATCACTAAGGTCTCTTTCTCCCTGGTCCTCTGTGTTGAATCACTAAGGTCTCTCTTTCCCTGGTCCAGACATTAATCTGTGTTGAATCACTAAGTTCTCTCTTCTCCCTGGAAAATCCTCTGTGTTGAATCACTAAGTTTTGTTAGTCCTGGACCTCTGTGTTGAATCACTAAGGTCTCTCTTCTCCCTGGTCCAGTCCTGTCAGGAATGTGTTGAATCACTAAGTTCTCTCTTCTCCTGGTCCTCTGTGTTGAATCACTAAGTTCTGAAGACCTCTGTGTTGAATCACTAAGGTCTTATTTTACTCCCTGGTCCAGACTGGTCTCTGTGTTGAATCACTAAGGTCTCTCTCTCTCCCTGGTCCAGACCTGTCTCTGTGTTGAATCACTAAGGTCTCTCTTCTCCCTGGTCCTCTGTGTTGAATCACTAAGGTCTCTCTTCTCCCTGGTCCTCTGTGTTGAATCACTAAGGTCTCTCTTCTCCCTGGTCCAGACCTCTGTGTTGAGTCACTAAGGTCTCTCTTCTCCCTGGTCCAGACCTGTCTCTGTGTTGAATCACTAAGGTCTCTCTTCTCCCTGGTCCTCTGTGTTGAATCACTAAGGTCTCTCTTCTCCCTGGACCTCTGTGTTGAATCACTAAGGTCTCTCTTCTCCCTGGTCCTCTGTGTTGAATCACTAAGGTCTCTCTTCTCCCTGGTCCAGACCTCTCTGTGTTGAATCACTAAGGTCTCTCTTCTCCCTGGTCCTCTGTGTTGAATCACTAAGGTCTCTCTTCTCCCTGGTCCAGACCTGTCTCTGTGTTGAATCACTAAGGTCTCTCTCTCCCTGGTCCAGACCTGTCTCTGTGTTGAATCACTAAGGTCTCTCTTCTCCCTGGACCTCTGTGTTGAATCACTAAGTTCTCTCTTCTCCCTGGTCCTCTGTGTTGAATCACTAAGGTCTCTCTTCTCCCCTGGTCCAGACCTGTCTCTGTGTTGAATCACTAAGGTCTCTTTCTCCCTGGTCCTCTGTGTTGAATCACTAAGGTCTCTCTTCTCCCTGGTCCAGACCTGTCTCTGTGTTGAATCACTAAGGTCTCTCTTCTCCCTGGTCCAGACCTGTCTCTGTGTTGAATCACTAAGTTCTCTCTTCTCCCTGGACCTCTGTGTTGAATCACTAAGGTCTCTCTTCTCCCTGGTCCTCTGTGTTGAATCACTAAGGTCTCTCTTCTCCCTGGTCCAGACCTGTCTCTGTGTTGAATCACTAAGGTCTCTCTTCTCCCTGGTCCTCTGTGTTGAATCACTAAGGTCTCTCTTCTCCCTGGTCCTCTGTGTTGAATCACTAAGGTCTCTCTTCTCCCTGGTCCAGACCTGTCTCTGTGTTGAATCACTAAGGTCTCTCTTCTCCCTGGTCCTCTGTGTTGAATCACTAAGGTCTCTCTTCTCCCTGGTCCAGACCTGTCTCTGTGTTGAATCACTAAGGTCTCTCTTCTCCCTGGTCCACCTCTGTGTTGAATCACTAAGGTCTCTCTTCTCCTGGACCTCTGTGTTGAATCACTAAGGTCTCTCTTCCCCTGGTCCTCTGTGTTGAATCACTAAGGTCTCTCTTCTCCCTGGTCCAGACCTGTCTCTGTGTTGAATCACTAAGGTCTCTCTTCTCCCTGGTCCTCTGTGTTGAATCACTAAGGTCTCTCTTCTCCCTGACCTCTGTGTTGAATCACTAAGGTCTCTCTTCTCCCTGGTCCAGACCTGTCTCTGTGTTGAATCACTAAGGTCTCTCTTCTCCCTGGTCCAGACCTCTCTGTGTTGAATCACTAAGGTCTCTCTTCTCCCTGGTCCTCTGTGTTGAATCACTAAGGTCTCTCTCTCCCTGGACCAGACCTGTCTGTGTTGAATCACTAAGGTCTCTCTTCTCCTGGACCTCTGTGTTGAATCACTAAGGTCTCTCTTCTCCCTGGTCCAGACCTGTCTCTGTGTTGAATCACTAAGGTCTCTTCTCCCTGGTCCTCTGTGTTGAATCACTAAGGTCTCTGTCTGTGTTGAATCACTAAGGTCTCTCTCTCCCTGGTCCAGACCTGTGTCTGTGTTGAATCAGGTCTCTCTTCTCCCTGGACCAGTCCTGTCTCTGTGTTGAATCACTAAGGTCTCTCTTCTCCCTGGTCCTCTGTGTTGAATCACTAAGGTCTCTCTTCTCCCTGGTCCTCTGTGTTGAATCACTAAGGTCTCTCTTCTCCCTGGTCCAGACCTGTCTCTGTGTTGAATCACTAAGGTCTCTTTCTCCCTGGTCCTCTGTGTTGAATCACTAAGGTCTCTCTTCTCCCTGGTCCAGTCCTGTCTGTGTTGAATCACTAAGGTCTCTCTTCTCCCTGGTCCAGACCTGTCTCTGTGTTGAATCACTAAGGTCTCTCTTCTCCCTGGACCTCTGTGTTGAATCACTAAGGTCTCTCTTCTCCCTGGACCTCTGTGTTGAATCACTAAGGTCTCTCTTCTCCCTGGTCCAGACCTGTCTCTGTGTTGAATCACTAAGGTCTCTGTCCTCTGCGTTGAATCACTAAGGTCTCTCTTCTCCCTGGTCCAGTCCTCTGTGTTGAATCACTAAGGTCTCTCTTCTCCCTGGTCCAGACCTGTCTCTGTGTTGAATCACTAAGGTCTCTCTTCTCCTGGACCTCTGTGTTGAATCACTAAGGTCTCTCTTCTCCCTGACCTCTGTGTTGAATCACTAAGGTCTCTCTCCCCTGGTCCAGACTGGTCTATGTTTTGAATCACTAATTTCTTGACCCTACCCAGGTTTTGTCTGGACGAGCAGGGCCACAAGGCCTTGGACCGGGACCAGGGCTTCATCCGGCTGCAGTCTCGTCTGATTCGCTACGAGACCCAGACCACCTGCTCCAAGGAACCTTGTCCCGCCCCCTTCGCCTTAAGCCCCGCCCCCTCGCCGGCCGTGCTGTCTGAACCAGGAAGTGTCCCGGATGGAGAGGCCCTCCTCAATCCTCTGACCTTCCCAGGATCAAGAGACGATCCTGGGATACAGACGCCACCCACCCCTATAAGAGGTTAGTGAGGTTTGTATGGTCCTCTGAGCTCAGTTGGTAGAGCATGGCTCTTGCAACGCCAGGATAAGGGGTTTAATTCCCGGAGCCACCTATACATAAAACAAATGTTTGCACGGTAAGTCGCTTTGGATAAAAGTGTCTGTTAAATGGCATATTAGAGGCATCATGTTCTATATAGGCGAAGGGTCCGTACGTACAGCCGGTGGTTTGGAGCAGGTGCTAGAGGTCAAAGGTTACGTACATATATCCTGTGGTTTGGAGCAGGTGCTGGAGGTCAAAGGTTACGTACATACATCCTGTGGTTGAGAGCAGGTGCTAGAGGTCAAAGACTATATTCAACAGAAGGTGTTTTTGTAACAATAAACTTGGTAGGGGAATAGATTACAATGTGATCGTCTTCTACTGCTAGGTTGTATTGGCCACCCACTATCTCTACTGCTCATCATTCCATCTTGGGACGTTTGCAAGTCTCAGTATATTTGTTCATCAAACCCAGATTTTACACACAGATATTTCACAGGATAAATAAATGAGAAGCATTCGAATGATGGAAGAATTTTCCACTCACGATGGAGCAAATATGGTGATGAGAGGAAGCCCAGTGGGGAATGATGGAGAGAGAATATGGTGATGAGAGGAAGCCCAGTGGGGAATGATGGAGAGAGAATATGGTGATGAGAGGAAGCCCAGTGGGGAATGATGGAGAGAGAATATGGTGATGAGAGGAAGCCCAGAGGGGAATGATGGAGAGAGAATATGGTGATGAGAGGAAGCCCAGTGGGGAATGATGGAGAGAGAATATGGTGATGAGAGGAAGCCCAGTGGGGAAAGATGGAGCGAGAATATGGTGATGAGAGGAAGCCCAGTGGGGAATGATGGAGAGAGAATATGGTGATGAGAGGAAGCCCAGTGGGGAAAGATGGAGAGAGAATATGGTGATGAGAGGAAGCCCAGTGGGGAATGATGGAGAGAGAATATGGTGATGAGAGGAAGCCCAGTGGGGAATGATGGAGAGAGAATATGGTGATGAGAGGAAGCCCAGTGGGGAATGATGGAGAGAGAATATGGTGATGAGAGGAAGCCCAGTGGCCGGCGGTGGGGAATGATGGAGAGAAATGGATTTTAGCCGACTGTTACATTTTTTTCATCGATGAAACATTTAATCTCAATACAGTTTTCTGTTCCCAAAACTAGAATCTGTTATGAACAGAGTGGACTAAGTTTAGTTGACTTTACCCTTTGACAACGTTTTTAAAAATTGCATTGTTTTAGAAGGAGTGCAAAGGAGAATTTAGTTATTGCACTTCACAAAGTAGACGTTCCCTAATGGAAATGTATCTGTTTCCTTTGATCAGAAACAGCAGGATTTCTCTGTTCTCTTTGACCAGAAACAGCAGGGTTTCTCTGTTCTCTTTGATCAGAAACAGCAGGGTTTCTCTGTTCTCTTTGATCAGAAACAACAGGATTTCTCTGTTCTCTTTGATCAGAAACAGCAGGGTTTCTCTGTTCTCTTTGATCAGAAACAGCAGGGTTTCTCTGTTCCCTTTGATCAGAAACAGCAGGGTTTCTCTGTTCTCTTTGATCAGAAACAGCAGGGTTTCTCTGTTCTCTTTGATCAGAAACAACAGGATTTCTCTGTTCTCTTTGATCAGAAACAGCAGGGTTTCTCTGTTCCCTTTGATCAGAAACAGCAGGGTTTCTCTGTTCTCTTTGATCAGAAACAGCAGGGTTTCTCTGTTCTCTTTGATCAGAAACAACAGGATTTCTCTGTTCTCTTTGATCAGAAACAGCAGGATTTCTCTGTTCTCTTTGATCAGAAACAACAGGATTTCTCTGTTCTCTTTGATCAGAAACAGCAGGATTTCTCTGTTCTCTTTGATCAGAAACAGTTTTACCTAATAGTAGTTAACATCAAGCTGAAATGGGTTTCGCCTAACAGTAGTTAACGTCAAGCTGAAATGGGTTTTGCCTAACAGTAGTTAACGTCAAGCTGAAATGGGTTTTGCCTAACAGTAGTTAACATCAAGCTGAAATGGGTTTTGCCTAACAGTAGTTAACGTCAAGCTGAAATGGGTTTTGCCTAACAGTAGTTAACATCAAGCTGAAATGGGTTTTGCCTAACAGTAGTTAACGTCAAGCTGAAATGGGTTTCACCCTAACAGTAGTTAACGTCAAGCTGAAATGGGTTTTGCCTAACAGTAGTTAACGTCAAGCTGAAATGGGTTTCAACCTAACAGTAGTTAACATCAAGCTGAAATGGGTTTCAACCTAACAGTAGTTAACATCAAGCTGAAATGGGTTTCAACCTAACAGTAGTTAACGCAAGCTGAAATGGGTTTCAACCTAACAGTAGTTAACATCAAGCTGAAATGGGTTTCAACCTAACAGTAGTTAACATCAAGCTGAAATGGGTTTTGCCTAACAGTAGTTAACGTCAAGCTGAAATGGGTTTCAACCTAACAGTAGTTAACATCAAGCTGAAATGGGTTTTGCCTAACAGTAGTTAACGTCAAGCTGAAATGGGTTTTGCCTAACAGTAGTTAACGTCAAGCTGAAATGGGTTTTGCCTAACAGTAGTTAACATCAGGCTGAAATGGGTTTCAACCTAACAGTAGTTAACATCAAGCTGAAATAGGTTTCAACCTAACAGTAGTTAACGTCAAGCTGAAATGGGTTTCAACCTAACAGTAGTTAACGTCAAGCTGAAATGGGTTTCACCCTAACAGTAGTTAACATCAAGCTGAAATGGGTTTCAACCTAACAGTAGTTAACATCAAGCTGAAATGGGTTTCAACCTAACAGTAGTTAACATCAAGCTGAAATGGGTTTTGCCTAACAGTAGTTAACGATCAAGAAAATGGGTTTCAACCTAACAGTAGTTAACGCAAGCTGAAATGGGTTTTCAACCTAACAGTAGTTAACATCAAGCTGAAATGGGTTTTGCCTAACAGTAGTTAACGCTCAAGCTGAAATGGGTTTCAACCTAACAGTAGTTAACATCAAGCTGAAATAGGTTTCAACCTAACAGTAGTTAACGCCAAGCTGAAATGGGTTTCAACCTAACAGTAGTTAACGAAGCTGAAATGGGTTTTGCCTAACAGTAGTTAACATCAAGCTGAAATGGGTTTTGCCTAACAGTAGTTAACGTCAAGCTGAAATGGGTTTCAACCTAACAGTAGTTAACATCAAGCTGAAATGGGTTTCAACCTAACAGTAGTTAACATCAAGCTGAAATGGGTTTTGCCTAACAGTAGTTAACATCAAGCTGAAATGGGTTTCAACCTAACAGTAGTTAACATCAAGCTGAAGTGGGTTTTACCTAACAGTAGTTAACGTCAAGCTGAAGTGGGTTTCGCCTAACAGTAGTTAACATCAAGCTGAAATGGGTTGCAACCTAACAGTAGTTAACATCAAGCTGAAGTGGGTTTTACCTAACAGTAGTTAACATCAAGCTGAAATGGGTTTCAACCTAACAGTAGTTAACGTCAAGCTGAAATGGGTTTTGCCTAACAGTAGTTAACGTCAAGCTGAAATGGGTTTCAACCTAATAGTAGTTAACATCAAGCTGAAATGGGTTTTGCCTAACAGTAGTTAACGTCAAGCTGAAATGGGTTTCAACCTAACAGTAGTTAACGTCAAGCTGAAATGGGTTTTACCTAACAGTAGTTAACGTCAAGCTGAAATGGGTTTCAACCTAACAGTAGTTAACGTCAAACTGAAATGGGTTTTACCTAACAGTAGTTAACGTCAAGCTGAAATGGGTTTTGCCTAACAGTAGTTAACGTCAAGCTGAAATGGGTTTTGCCTAACAGTAGTTAACGTCAAGCTGAAATGGGTTTCAACCTAATAGTAGTTAACATCAAGCTGAAATGGGTTTTGCCTAACAGTAGTTAACATCAAGCTGAAATGGGTTTCAACCTAACAGTAGTTAACATCAAGCTGAAATGGGTTTCAACCTAATAGTAGTTAACATCAAGCTGAAATGGGTTTTGCCTAACAGTAGTTAACATCAAGCTGAAATGGGTTTCAACCTAACAGTAGTTAACGTCAAGATGAAATGGGTTTCAACCTAACAGTAGTTAACGTCAAGCTGAAATGGGTTTCAACCTAACAGTAGTTCACGTCAAGCTGGAAATGGGTTTCAACCTAACAGTAATTAACATCAAGCTGAAATGGGTTTCAACCTAACAGTAGTTAACGTCAAGCTGAAATGGGTTTTGCCTAACAGTAGTTAACGTCAAGCTGAAATGGGTTTTGCCTAACAGTAGTTAACATCAAGCTGAAATGGGTTTCAACCTAACAGTAGTTAACGTCAAACTGAAGTGGGTTTCAACCTAACAGTAGTTAACATCAAGCTGAAATGGGTTTCAACCTAACAGTAGTTAACGTCAAGCTGAAATGGGTTTCACCCTAACAGTAGTTAACATCAAGCTGAAGTGGGTTTTGCCTAACAGTAGTTAACGTCAAGCTGAAATGGGTTTTGCCTAACAGTAGTTAACGTCAAGCTGAAATGGGTTTCAACCTAACAGTAGTTAACGTCAAGCTGAAATGGGTTTCAACCTAACAGTAGTTAACATCAAGCTGAAATGGGTTTTGCCTAACAGTAGTTAACATCAAGCTGGAATGGGTTTCAACCTAACAGTAGTTAACATCAAGCTGAAATGGGTTTTGCCTAACAGTAGTTAACGTCAAGCTGAAATGGGTTTCAACCTAACAGTAGTTAACATCAAGCTGAAATGGGTTTCAACCTAACAGTAGTTAACGTCAAGCTGAAATGGGTTTCAACCTAACAGTAGTTAACATCAAGCTGAAATGGGTTTTGCCTAACAGTAGTTAACGCTGCTGAAATGGGTTTCAACCTAACAGTAGTTAACATCAAGCTGAAATGGGTTTCAACCTAACAGTAGTTAACGCCAAGTTGAAATGGGTTTTGCCTAACAGTAGTTAACATCAAGCTGAAATGGGTTTCAACCTAACAGTAGTTAACATCAAGCTGAAATGGGTTTCAACCTAACAGTAGTTAACATCAAGCTGAAATGGGTTTCAACCTAACAGTAGTTAACATCAAGCTGAAATGGGTTTCAACCTAACAGTAGTTAACGTCAAACTGAAGTGGGTTTCAACCTAACAGTAGTTAACATCAAGCTGAAATTGGTTTCAACCTAACAGTAGTTAACATCAAGCTGAAATGGGTTGCAACCTAACAGTAGTTAACGTCAAACTGAAGTGGGTTTCAACCTAACAGTAGTTAACATCAAGCTGAAATGGGTTTCAACCTAACAGTAGTTAACATCAAGCTGAAAAACAGTTTCAACCTAACAGTAGTTAACATCAAGCTGAAATGGGTTGCAACCTAACAGTAGTTAACATCAAGCTGAAATGGGTTGCAACCTAACAGTAGTTAACGTCAAACTGAAGTGGGTTTCAACCTAACAGTAGTTAACATCAAGCTGAAATGGGTTTCAACCTAACAGTAGTTAACATCAAGCTGAAATGGGTTGCAACCTAACAGTAGTTAACGTCAAACTGAAGTGGGTTTCAACCTAACAGTAGTTAACATCAAGCTGAAATGGGTTTCAACCTAACAGTAGTTAACATCAAGCTGAAATGGGTTTCAACCTAACAGTAGTTAACATCAAGCTGAAATGGGTTTCAACCTAACAGTAGTTAACATCAAGCTGAAATGGGTTGCAACCTAACAGTAGTTAACGTCAAACTGAAGTGGGTTTCAACCTAACAGTAGTTAACATCAAGCTGAAATGGGTTTCAACCTAACAGTAGTTAACATCAAGCTGAAATGGGTTGCAACCTAACAGTAGTTAACGTCAAACTGAAGTGGGTTTCAACCTAACAGTAGTTAACATCAAGCTGAAATGGGTTTCAACCTAACAGTAGTTAACATCAAGCTGAAATGGGTTTCAACCTAACAGTAGTTAACATCAAGCTGAAATGGGTTTCAACCTAACAGTAGTTAACATCAAGCTGAAATGGGTTTCAACCTAACAGTAGTTAACATCAAGCTGAAATGGGTTTCAACCTAACAGTAGTTAACGTCAAGCTGAAATGGGTTTCAACCTAACAGTAGTTAACATCAAGCTGAAATGGGTTTTGCCTAACAGTAGTTAACGTCAAGCTGAAATGGGTTTCAACCTAACAGTAGTTAACATCAAGCTGAAATGGGTTTCAACCTAACAGTAGTTAACGTCAAGCTGAAATGGGTTTTGCCTAACAGTAGTTAACGTCAAGCTGAAATGGGTTTTGCCTAACAGTAGTTAACGTCAAGCTGAAATGGGTTTTGCCTAACAGTAGTTAACATCAAGCTGAAATGGGTTTCAACCTAACAGTAGTTAACATCAAGCTGAAATGGGTTTCAACCTAACAGTAGTTAACATCAAGCTGAAATGGGTTTTGCCTAACAGTAGTTAACATCAAGCTGAAATGGGTTTCAACCTAACAGTAGTTAACGCAAACTGAAGTGGGTTTCAACCTAACAGTAGTTAACATCAAGCTGAAATGGGTTTCAACCTAACAGTAGTTAACATCAAGCTGAAATGGGTTTCAACCTAACAGTAGTTAACATCAAACTGAAGTGGGTTTCAACCTAACAGTAGTTAACATCAAGCTGAAATGGGTTTCAACCTAACAGTAGTTAACATCAAGCTGAAATGGGTTTCAACCTAACAGTAGTTAACGTCAAACTGAAGTGGGTTTCAACCTAACAGTAGTTAACATCAAGCTGAAATGGGTTTCAACCTAACAGTAGTTAACATCAAGCTGAAATGGGTTGCAACCTAACAGTAGTTAACGTCAAACTGAAGTGGGTTTCAACCTAACAGTAGTTAACATCAAGCTGAAATGGGTTTCAACCTAACAGTAGTTAACATCAAGCTGAAATGGGTTTCAACCTAACAGTAGTTAACATCAAGCTGAAATGGGTTGCAACCTAACAGTAGTTAACATCAAGCTGAAATGGGTTGCAACCTAACAGTAGTTAACGTCAAACTGAAGTGGGTTTCAACCTAACAGTAGTTAACATCAAGCTGAAATGGGTTTCAACCTAACAGTAGTTAACATCAAGCTGAAATGGGTTGCAACCTAACAGTAGTTAACGTCAAACTGAAGTGGGTTTCAACCTAACAGTAGTTAACATCAAGCTGAAATGGGTTTCAACCTAACAGTAGTTAACATCAAGCTGAAATGGGTTTCGACCTAACAGTAGTTAACATCAAGCTGAAATGGGTTTCAACCTAACAGTAGTTAACATCAAGCTGAAGTGGGTTTCAACCTAACAGTAGTTAACGTCAAACTGAAGTGGGTTTCGCCTAAAAGTGTTGGTGACACATCTGATAGTTGTAGAAAAGAAAATGCTGTTTCCGGGTTCTGAGGTATTCAGATGTTTGAAGTTTTTCCACTTGAAAACTTCTCTCTCACACACACACACACGCGCACGCACGCACGCACACACACACACACACACACACACACACACACACACACACACACACACACACACACACACACACACACACACACACACACACACACACACACACACACACACACACACACACACACACACACACACACACACACACACACACACACACACACACACACACACAGAGAGAGATAGTTCCCCTCTGCAGTTACTGTTCTTTACAGACTGTCAATAGTTTATCGTGACTCTCTGCAGCACATTCCATTGCTGACTCTTATTGCATATACACACAGGAGTAATCCCAAATGGCACCCTGTTCCCTATATAGTGCACTACTTTTGACCAGGGCCTACAGGGTAGAAGTACTGCGCTAAATAGGAAATAGGGTGCTATTTAGTTTGCGGAAGCCATATAGTCTGCGGTCAGCATATTGTCTTTCAAAGTGGAACTGAATGTTAATTATTCACACGTTGATACCCTTTATATGTCGTTTTATGTGAGATATACATCTGCTGAGGAGGGTTTTATTCCTCAGGTGATATAAATGATGGTTTTATTCCTCAGGTGATGTGACCAGTAGATATAAATTATGGTTTTATTCCTCAGGTGATATAAATGATGGTTTTATTCCTCAGGTGATGTGACCAGTAGATATAAATGATGGTTTTATTCCTCAGGTGATGTGACCAGTAGATATAAATGATGGTTTTATTCCTCAGGTGATATAAATGATGGTTTTATTCCTCAGGGGATGTGATATATAAATGATGGTTTTATTCCTCAGGTGATGGTATTTGGTTTTATTCCTCAGGTGATATAAATGATGGTTTTATTCCTCAGGTGATGTGACCAGTAGATATACATGATAGTTTTAGAACTAATAAAACACAGTGAATATCCACAGTGAATATCAAGCGATGTAACCTAGTAGATATAAATGATGGTTTTATTCCTCAGGTGATATAAATGATGGTTTTATTCCTCAGGTGATGTGACCAGTAGATATAAATGATGGTTTTATTCCTCAGGTGATGTGACCAGTAGATATAAATGATGGTTTTATTCCTCAGGTGATATAAATGATGGTTTTATTCCTCAGGTGATGTGACCAGTAGATATAAATGATGGTTTTATTCCTCAGGTGATATAAATGATGGTTTTATTCCTCAGGGGATGTGACCAGTAGATATACATGATAGTTTTAGAACTAATAAAACACAGTGAATATCCACAGTGAATATCAAGTGATGTAACCTAGTAGGCTTAATGATGTAATATGATGTCCACATGCACCAGGTTAATGCCTCTCTACATTACCTTCCAGATGATTGTCTTCAGGAGACCTCTTGGCTACTATATAATTGCATAGAGATGAAATATGTTATGGAATTGAACCTTAATTGATTATGGCGACCGCTGAGGTCATTAGTAGAGTAGATTCAACAGATTTCTGGCAGAGATAGTGACACCACTTTGTCAAAAAAGTATTCTGTGTGTGTGCGCGCATGTCTGTGTGTGTTCAACTGTCTGTGTGTCTGTGTTGTTCAGGCTGGCCAAGTCGGAGAGTAGTGAGTCCCTGGGCTCTGTGTGCAGTGGCAGCAGTGGAACTGATACCCACCCAGCTGTGAGAGGCTTGAGACTGCAGAAAACCAGGTCTCAGTCCTCCTCCTCCTCTGTCTCAGCCCTAAGAATGGGCCCCCGGGGGCCAGAGAAGCACCACCCTGACCCCCAAAACAGCCACAGAGCCCCCCAGGCCCAGGGACAGGCAGAGGACAAGGCCAGCAAGGAGTCTCGCTCCCAGAAACACGCCCGGGTAAGAGGTTATTGGATCTGTTGGGGAAATATTTCTGTGTTGTACAGCATGTAGATATTCACATAGAGGATCGATCTCTATAGACAGACGCACAACGTCTAGATACATAGTCTTCCATTAGGTTATGCTGTACTATATTGACATAGTGTAGCCCTCCACTAGTTAACTAGGACATGATGACTCTGCTGCAGATGTCTAACGACAGCAGTACATTCCTTTCTGTTAAGATCTGTGAGGGGCCTCCTGAGTGGTGCAGCGGTACATTCCTGTCTATCCTACCATTATCCACAATGTTAAGATCTGTGTGGTGCAGCAGTACATTCCTGTCTATCCTACCATTATCCACAATGTTAAGATCTGTGTGGTGCAGCAGTACATTCCTGTCTATCCTACCATTATCCACAATGTTAAGATCTGTGAGGGGCCTCCTGAGTGGTGCAGCGGTACATTCCTGTCTGTCCTACCATTATCCACAATGTTAAGATCTGTGAGGGGCCTCCTGAGTGGTGCAGCAGTACATTCCTGTCTGTCCTACCATTATCCACAATGTTAAGATCTGTGAGGGGCCTCCTGAGTGGTGCAGCGGTACATTCCTGTCTGTCCTACCATTATCCACAATGTTAAGATCTGTGTGGTGCAGCAGTACATTCCTGTCTGTCCTACCATTATCCACATTGTTAAGATCTGTGAGGGGCCTCCTGAGTGGTGCAGCGGTACATTCCTGTCTGTCCTACCATTATCCACAATGTTAAGATCTGTGTGGTGCAATGGTACATTCCTTTCTGTCCTGCCATTATCCACAATGTTAAGATCTGTGTGGTGCAGTGGTACATTCCTGTCTGTCCTACCATTATCCACAATGTTAAGATCTGTGTGGTGCAATGGTACATTCCTTTCTGTCCTGCCATTATCCACAATGTTAAGATCTGTGTGGTGCAGTGGTACATTCCTGTCTGTCCTAACATTATCCACAATGTTAAGATCTGTGAGGGGCCTCCTGTGTGGCGCAGCGGTCTAAGGCACTGCATCGCACAATTGGCCCAGCGTTGCACAATTGGCCCAGCGTCGTCCGGGTTAGGGGAGGTTTTGGCCGACCGCGATATCCTTGTCCCATCTCGCTCTAGCGACTCCTTGTGGCGGGCCGGGCGCCTGCAAGCTGGCATCCGGTCGCCAGTTGGACGGTGTTTCCTCCGACACATTGGTGCGTCTGGCTTCCGGGTTAAGTTGGCATTGTGTCAAGAAGCAGTGTGGCTTGGTTGGGTCGTGTTTCGGAGGACGCACGGCTCTCGGCCTTCGCCTCTCCTGAGTCCGTAGGAGAGTTGCAGCGACGAGACAACACTGTAACTACCAATTGGAGAGAAAATGGGTAAAAGTACAAAAAATAAATACATTTTCAAAATATCCTTGAGATAAGTTTCAGTTTGAGGGGCCTCCTGAGTGGTGCAGTGGTACATTCCTGTCTGTCCTGCCATTATCAACACAATGTTAAGATCTGGCCCTGTGGTGCAATATACAGGTTTATGTCTGTCCTGGTTTACTTAGAGAAATACATGTTTACTTAGAGAAATACAGGTTTATGTAGAGAAATACAGGTTTATGTAGAGAAATACAGGTTTATTTAGAGAAATACAGGTTTATTTAGAGAAATACAGGTTTATTTCGAGCAGGAATGGGCAACTGGCGGCACCTCCCCCGTTTTGCTTCAAGGTGGGGGTATGGATGTGGTTACACAGACCCGCGAGCCCCCATGATAAATTAATATTTTGGTAGCCCTCACCCCCGTCAGAGTTGCCCATCCCTGAAGTAGAGAAACGTCAGTGATTCCCATTGACACTCACATTTTATTTATTGAACCTTTTATTAAACTGGGCAAGTCAGAACAGCATGCAGAGTGTTGTCTGGTGTTTCTGTTCCAGATGCTAGAAGAGGTCGTGGTGAAGACGCTGAAGCATCATGGGATCACCAGAGAACACAAGAATCTTGCCGCCTGCAGTCAAAGACTGTTTGAAATCTCCAAATTCTATCTGAAGGTTCCTCTCCTTTTTTCCTCCCATTCGTTGAATCACATTTAACCAAGACTGTTTAACGTGCAGCTTGTCTACATTCCTTGTCTGGCCTGCCATTAAGACAGATGTTAAGATCTGTTAAACAGATGTCATTCCTGTCTGCTCCTAATTTGCCCTGTATCCACAATGTTAAGATAAACTGTGAGGGGCCTCCTATAGTGGCGAGCTGTTACATCATCACCCCAGAGACTATGGCCCAAGACTGCTGTTACATCATCACCCCAGAGACTATAGGAGATAAGGGAGGTTACATCATCACCCCAGAGACTATAGAGATAAGATCCTGTTACATCATCACCCCAGAGACTATAGAGAGATAAACTGGCTGTTACATCATCACCCCAGAGACTATAGAGAGATAAGGACTGTTACATCATCACCCAGAGACTATAGAGAGATAAGCTGACTGTTACATCATCACCCCAGAGACTATAGAGGATAAGATGTGTTACATCATCACCCCAGAGACTATAGAGAGATAAACTGACTGTTACATCATCACCCCAGGACTATAGAGAGATAAGCTGACTGTTACATCATCACCCCAGAGACTATAGGAGAGATAAGATGACTGTTACATCATCACCCCAGAGACTATAGAGAGATAAACTGACTGTTAACCAGATATAGAGAGATAAGCTGGGGACTAGTTACATCATCACCCCAGAGACTATAGAGAGATAAGCTGACTGTTACATCATCACCCCAGAGACTATAGAGATAAGCTGACTGTTACATCATCACCCCAGAGACTATAGAGAGATAAACTGACTGTTACATCATCACCCCAGAGACTATAGAGAGATAAACTGACTGTTACATCATCACCCCAGAGACTATAGAGAGATAAGCTGACTGTTACATCATCACCCCAGAGACTATAGAGAGATAAGATGACTGTTACATCATCACCCCAGAGACTATAGAGAGATAAGATGACTGTTACATCATCACTATAGAGAGATACACTGGCTGTTACATCAGCACCCCAGAGACTATAGAGGATTAGAGGACTGTCTGACCTGACTATAGCAGCTGATGTTACATCATCACCCCAGAGACTATAGAGAGATAAGCTGACTGTTACATCATCACCCCAGAGACTATAGAGAGATAAGCTGGCTGTTACATCATCACCCCCAGAGACTATAGAGAGATAAGCTGGCTGTCTGACCTGACAATAGCAGCTTTACTGTTACATCATCACCCCAGAGACTATAGAGAGATAAGATGACTGTTACATCATCACCCCAGAGACTATAGAGAGATAAGATGACTGACGTTACATCATCACCCCAGAGACTATAGAGATAAGCTGACTGTTACATCATCACTGGGAGACTATGAGATAAGATGACTGTTACATCATCACCCCAGAGACTATAGAGAGATAAGCTGACTGTTACATCATCACCCCAGAGACTATAGAGAGATAAACTGGCTGTTACATCAGCACCCCAGAGACTATAGAGAGATAAGCTGACTGTTACATCATCACTCCAGAGACTATAGAGAGATAAGATGACTGTTACATCATCACCCCAGACTATAGAGAGATAAGCTGACTGTTACATCATCACCCCAGAGACTTGTAGAGAGATAAGATGACTGTTACATCATCACCCCAGAGACTATAGAGAGATAAGATGACTGTTACATCATCACCCCAGAGACTATAGAGAGATAAGCTGACTGTTACATCATCACCCCAGAGACTATAGAGAGATAAGATGACTGTTACATCATCACCCCAGAGACTATAGAGAGATAAGATGACTGTTACATCATCACCCCAGAGACTATAGAGAGATAAGCTGACTGTTACATCATCACCCCAGAGACTATAGAGAGATAAGCTGACTGTTACATCATCACCCCAGAGACTATAGAGAGATAAGATGACTGTTACATCATCACCCCAGAGACTATAGAGAGATAAGATGACTGTTACATCATCACCCCAGAGACTATAAGCTGGCATCACAATCTATTCCTTTTCTCCAAAAGGATCTGAAGACGTCCAGGGGCCTTCATGAGGAAATGATGAAAGCAGCCAGCAGCAATGCCAAGCAGGTAACCTGTCAACCATTTATTACATATTTTACCTTCCCCTTAAGACGGTAAACTTTGAACCATGTTCTTCAGAAGTCGAGGGGTGTTCAGGTAGATATTGTTCATGAAGAGTTTGTAAATTGTAAACAGACCCATGTGTTTTTATTGGTTGTATTGCAGGTCATCGACTGGGTTACGGAGCGGGCCTCTAAGTGACGAGGGAACGATCACTAGTGGTTTTAGACTGGTTTTATAGTCACGGCAAACCGCAACCATCAGTGGAATGTAGTTTCACCACAGGAAACATCAGTACAGTCTGTCAGGGTGTGAACGTGTGATTAGCATGTTTGTTTGTGTCTTAAGAACCTCAGTGACTGTCAGTTGCCAGGCAACCATTCATTGTAATTCCATTGTTTGTTTGTGTCTTAAGAACCTCAGTGACTGTCAGTTGCCAGGCAACCATTCATTGTAATTACATTGTTTGTTTGTGTCTTAAGAACCTCAGTGACTATCAGTTGCCAGGCAACCATTCATTGTAATTACATTGTTTGTTTGTGTCTTAAGAACCTCAGTGACTATCAGTTGCCAGGCAACCATTCATTGTAATTACATTGTTTGTTTGTGTCTTAAGAACCTCAGTGACTATCAGTTGCCAGGCAACCATTCATTGTAATTACATTGTTTGTTTGTGTCTTAAGAACCTCAGTGACTGTCAGTTGCCAGGCAGCCATTCATTGTAATTACATTGTTTGTTTGTGTCTTAAGAACCTCAGTGACTGTCCAGTTCATTGCCATTGTTTGCTTAAGAACCTCAGTGACTCAGTTGCCAGGCAACCATTCATTGTAATTACATTGTTTGTTTGTGTCTTAAGAACCTCAGTGACTAGTTGCAGTTCATTGTAATTCCATTGTTTGTTTGTGTCTTAAGAACCATTCATTGTAATTCACATTGTTTGTTTGTGTCTTAAGAACCTCAGTGACTGTCAGTTGCCAGGCAGCCATTCATTGTAATTACATTGTGTTTGTTTTAATGAGTTCTCTCTTATGTTGTTTTAATAGGAAATTCCACAAACTGGGAGGTTTGTCTTTTAGATGTGTTTACATGGTTTATTTAACATGTTTGTATGTCTCTGTTTGTTGCAAAGCATTGGTAGAATTGTAGATATCACTATTTCTTTTAGTTGTGCCATCAATTTGATGAAATATAATAAAATGTGTTTTGTGATCTTTGTGCGTACTACTACGACTGTTCTGTGCAGTACAACACTGTCAGACTAATGTTACGTCACTAGTAACTATCTCGGGTCACAGTAGGAACAAATGCAAAGCCAACAGACAATGTCACTTTCTCTCACACATATGAACAAAACAATGCTTTCTCTATACCCCCTCAGTCCTCACTACTCTATACCCCCTCAGTCCTCACTATTCTATACCCCCTCAGTCCTCACTACTCTATACCACCCCTCAGTCCTCACTATTCTATACCCCCCTCAGTCCTCACTACTCTATACCCCCCTCAGTCCTCACTACTCTATACCCCCCTCAGTCCTTACTATTCTATACCCCCCTCAGTCCTCACTACTCTATACCCCCCTCAGTCCTCACTATTCTATACCCCCCTCAGTCCTCACTACTCTATACCCCCTCAGTCCTCACTACTATATACCCCTCAGACCTCACTAGTCTACCCCCTCAGTCCTCACTACTATATACCCCCTCAGACCTCACTAGTCTACCCCCTCAGTCCTCACTACTCTATACCCCCTCAGTCCTCACTACTCTATAACACCCCCCCTCAGTCCTCACTATTCTATACCCCCAGTCAGTCCTCACTACTCTATACCCCTCTGGTCCTCACTACTGTATACCCCCTCAGTCCTCACTATTCTATACCCCCCTCAGTCCTCACTACTCTATACCCCCTCAGTCCTCAATATACTATACCCCTCACTACCTACTCTATACCACCCCAGTCCTCACTACTCTATACCACCCCCTCAGTCCTCACTACTCTATACCCCCCCCTCAGTCCTCACTACTCTATACCCCCCCTCAGTCCTCACTACTCTATACCCCCTCAGTCCTCACTACTCTATACCCCCCTCAGTCCTCACTATTCTACCCCCCTCAGTCCTCACTACTCTATACCCCCCTCAGTCCTCACTACTATATACCCCCCTCAGACCTCACTAGTCTACCCCCCTCAGTCCTCACTACTATATACCCCCCTCAGACCTCACTAGTCTACCCCCCTCAGTCCTCACTACTATATACCCCCTCAGACCTCACTAGTCTACCCCCTCAGTCCTCACTACTCTATACCCCCCTCAGTCCTCACTACTCTATACCCCCTCAGTCCTCACTACACTATACCCCCTCAGTCCTCACTACACTATACCCCCTCAGTCCTCACTACACTATACCCCCTCCAGTCCTCACTACTATATACCCCCCTCAGACCTCACTAGTCTACCCCCCTCAGTCCTCACTACTATATACCCCCTCAGACCTCACTCACCCCCTCAGACCTCACTAGTCTACCCCCCTCAGTCCTCACTACTCTATACCCCCCTCAGTCCTCACTACTCTATACCCCCCTCAGTCCTCACTACACTATACCCCCCTCAGTCCTCACTACTCTATACCCTTCCAGTCCTCAGTATTCTATACTCCCCCTCGGTCCTCACTAGTTTACCCCCTCAGTCCTCACTAGTCTATACCCCCTTCAGTCCTCACTACTCTATTTCACCCCCCTTAGTCCTCACTACTCTATACCACCCCCCTTAGTCCTCACTACTCTATACCACCCCCCTTAGTCCTCACTACTCTATACCACCCCCCTTAGTCCTCACTACTCTATACCACCCCCTTAGTCCTCACTACTCTATACCACCCCCTCAGTCCTCACTACTCTATACCCCTTATAGTCCTCACTACTCTATTACCACCCCCCTTAGTCCTCACTACTATATACCACCCTCAGTCCTCACTACTATATACCATCCTCGGTCCTCAGTACTCTATACCACCCTTAGTCCTCACTACTCTATAACACCCCCCTCAGTCCTCACTATTCTATACCCCCCTCAGTCCTCACTATTCTATACCCCCCTTAGTCCTCACTACTCTATACCCCTTATAGTCCTCACTACTCTATACCACCCTTAGTCCTCACTACTCTATAACACCCACCCTTAGTCCTCACTACTATATACCATCCTCAATACTCTATACCCCCCTAAGTCCTCTCCCCTGGTCAAGAGCATGAAAGGGGTGATGGGAATGAACTGTGGGTCGAGACGCTCCTCTCTCCCCTGGCCAAGAGCATGAAAGGGATGATGGGAATGAACTGGGGGTCGAGCCTCTCTGGTTAGCAACCTTGGGACCTGATACATTCTGAGGGGGCTTTGTTTTCTCCTCTGGCCTGGGTGCCAGTATGTTCCTGCTCTACTGCCAAACAACAGACAGGCATCCAGGCTAACAATGCTCCCCTATAGGTGCTCCACACACCCCACTATGTTTGGTCTCATGATTCATCCCACCACAGGCCACCCAATTAGACTAAGGTACGGGTTGGACTTAAACAACTATTTTGGGATAACTACCAAGCATTCTATTTTTAATGTTATAAATATAGCATCTTCAATATTTAGCTTGGTTAGGTCCTTATTGTAAAAGAGAACCTGTTCTCAATGACTTAAGGCAAAAAAAACGATATGAGTAAATATTAGTAGAGAATTACTGAGTTAGGTCGAGGTCTGTCCTCATTAGTGATATTCAAAATCTGCTCCTTCTGTTAAATCACACTTAACAGAATCAGGACCAACCACCCTCAGTCATGATAGAGGAGAGTTGGAGTTATTAAATTAATTAGTGGAGGTGAAATCAGATCAGTGATTTGGACTCATGTAATAAAACAAGCAAGGAGAGTGAGCTTGTCCTAACCTTAACCCTTAAACTTAACAGCATTTTAACAAATTCAGGACATAAAACAAGTCCTGACTTTTCTAAATTGTTCTTGTTTTCCTATCTTATCAGGACATTGTGGTGACTTGTCAGGACAGTGTGGTCCTGATAAGGTAGAAAAAATGTACACACCCATTTTGTTCTTCTATCCTTGTGGGGACCTACAATTGATTTGCATTCAAAATCCTACTTCCCCCTAATTCTAAATCTAACCTTAATTCTAAACCTAACCATAATTCTAAGCCTAATTCTAAATCTAACCCTAATTCTAAGCCTAATTCTAAACCTAAGCCTAATTCTAAACCTAAGCCTAATTCTAAGCCTCATTCTAAACCTAACCCTAATTCTAAACCTAAGGCTAATTCTAAACCTAACCCTAATTCTAAACCTACCCCCTAAATTTAGAATAGCCTTTGTCCTCATGCGGATGTGGGAAATGTCCTCATGGGGGACAATTTTCCTTGTTTTACTATCCTTGTGGGGACCTAAAATCCCCAAAAGTGCCCTGAATAATCATCCCCCACACACACACACACACTTGCTTACACACACACTCACCGTACTCCTAGAAACGGGCAGGCTGCTAGGACACGGAGACCTCAGGACACGACAAACGCCACACTAATTGCTGATTTAATTTGGGAAGTCTCCAGCAGTTCTCTGATTTCTATAAATTGACATTCAGAAAGTCTATCAATGCCCTTTGTGTTTGATTAGATGGGCTGAATGATGTCTTCAAGCTGTGGACAGTGGCTCTGAACAGCTCTGACGCTGAACAACAGGTTGTGTGTGAGTGGCTTGGATGCCTGCTCCTTACTCAGTGGCATGTAAACCCCAATCAGGAGGTGTGTTGTGCTTCTTTGGTGAATTCTCTGCTGAGCTATTCTATTCTAGTCTCTTATATTATAGTCATATATTATAGTCTATTCTATTATACTCTAGTCTATTCTACTCTATTATATTATAGTCTTATATTCTACACTATTATATTATAGTCTTCTAGTCTATTATATTATAGTCATATTATAATATAGTCTTATAGTCTATTCTACTCTATTATAGTCATATTATATTATAGTTTTCTAGTCTATTCTAGTCTATTATATTATAATCTTCTAGTCTATTCTACTCTATTATAGTCATATGATAGTCTTCTATTCTACTCTATTATATTATAGTCATATTATATTATAGTCTTCAAGTCTATGATATTATAGTCATTATAATATAGTCTTCTATTCTACTCTTATAGTTTATTATTTTATAGTCATTATAATATAGTCTTCACTTCTACTCTATTATATTTTAGTATATTCTATTATAGTCTATTCTACTCTATTATATTTTAGTATATTCTACTCTATTATATTATAGTCTATTTTATTTTAGTATATTCTATTTGTCTATTCTACTTTATTATATTCTATTTTAGACTATTCTACACTATTATATTTTAGTCTATTCTACTCTATGATATTTTATTGTATTATGTTCTAGTCTACTCTATTCTTGTCTATTCTACTCTATTATATTTTAGTAGACTCTACTCTATTATATTCTAGTCTATTCTACTCTATTATATTCTAGTCTTATATTATATTTTAGTCTATTATGTTCTAGTCTATTATATTCTAGTCTATTATATTTTAGCCTATTATGTTCTAGTCTATTCTTGTCTATTCTACTCTTATAGTCTTCTATTTTAGTCTACTCTATTCTATTGTATGGATTGGGGCATCCCAAGTTGAAGTGTTTTGACATTTTAATTGTGATATTGCATTCATTCGATGCACCCCATTCCTCCACAAGTCAAGACATTGTTTGGACAGAGACTTGAACACATTTCAGAGTGGGTGTTTTGTGGCACGTTGGTTTGATTGGTTCTTGTTGAGGAAATACAGTGAACACCAGTTAGACCACAAGAACAACCTGAAATACAAAGACCATCCAGAAATATGTCATTTATGTGCATCATTAACAGAGTTCAAATAAAACTAAGCCTTGAATTATAATAGCTGCCAAAGGCGTAGGACAATTCCAATTTTCAAGCAGCCTTTACAATCTTTTTTCAGCGTAACTTTTTCATTTAAGTTTAACAGTAATCGCTGAATAATTTGCAGACGGAGATTGACGAATAAACAATGAGCGTAGGATGGATGGATGCTAGATAGATCACACTTCCAGTAGGTTTTTAGTACCAAAACAATAGACTATTGTTCTTGTACAGCTTAACGACGATTTGAACCAAACCATTTCTTCTGTTGTAACTAATCTCTCACTATGATGTCATCGGTAATGAATGTGTTTCTATAAATACACAAAACAACTCATTCAGGTGTTTTGAAACATGATCCATTCATTTTTAGCTGTTTGTGTGGACTTTGAATCAGGGTAGATCCTGTGTCTAGTTCACTGCACATCACAGTCCTTGTTCTCGTAGTTCAGTTATCAGCCTTGTCCTCTGTTCTGTACACTCCACTGTGGAACTCCGGGACTCTCCACTCTAGAAGTCTGGAACAGTTCAGTCCTTGTGGTCCGTAGGTGGTAAACAGAACCTTTATGCTACCAGGCCGAGTCTGGCGATCTTTGCCGAGAGGAATGAGTGGAGGATGAAGACGATAGGCTTTGGGCACGAGTGGAGGTCCAGCTGCTGAACATAGAATAGGAGAGAATGTTAGATGTGACATTCTAGTTCTAATGGTGACTTCTATTATATTACAGTTTCATGAGTTCTAATGGTGACTTCTATTATATTACAGTTTCATGAGTTCTAATGGTGAGTTCTATTATATTACAGTTTCATGAGTTCTAATGGTGAGTTACATTAGTTCTATTATATTACAGTTCCATGAGATCTAATGGTGAGTTCTATTATATTACAGTTTCATGAGTTCTAATGGTGAGTTCCATTATATTACAGTTTCATGAGATCTAATGGTGAGTTCTATTATATTACAGTTTCATGAGTTCTAATGGTGAGTTCCATTATATTACAGTTCCATGAGATCTAATGGTGAGTTATATTATATTACAGTTCCATGAGATCTAATGGTGAGTTCTATTATATTACAGTTCCATGAGTTCTAATGGTGAGTTCCATTAGTTCTATTATATTACAGTTCCATGAGATCTAATGCTGAGTTCTATTATATTACAGTTCCATGAGATCTAATGGTGAGTTCTATTATATTACAGTTCCATGAGATCTAATGGTGAGTTCTATTATATTACAGTTCCATGAGATCTAATGGTGAGTTCTATTATATTACAGTTCCATGAGATCTAATGGTGAGTTCTATTATATTACAGTTCCATGAGATCTAATGGTGAGTTCCATGAGTTCAGTTCCATGAGATCTAATGGTGAGTTCTATTATATTACAGTTCCATGAGTTCTAATGGTGAGTTCCATTAGTTCTATTATATTACAGTTCCATGAGATCTAATGGTGAGTTCCATTAGTTCTATTATATTACAGTTCCATGAGATCTAATGGTGAGTTCCATTAGTTCTATTATATTACAGTTCCATGAGATCTAATGGTGAGTTCTATTATATTACAGTTCCATGAGATCTAATGGTGAGTTCTATTATATTACAGTTCCATGAGTTCTAATGGTGAGTTCCATTAGTTCTATTATATTACAGTTCCATGAGATCTAATGGTGAGTTCCATTAGTTCTATTATATTACAGTTCCATGAGATCTAATGGTGAGTTCTATTGTATTACAGTTCCATGAGATCTAATTGTGAGTTCCATTAGTTCTATTATATTACAGTTCCATGAGATCTAATGGTGAGTTCCATTAGTTCTATTATATTACAGTTCCATGAGATCTAATGGTGAGTTCCATTAGTTCTATTATATTACAGTTCCATGCGATCTAATGGTGAGTTCTATTGTATTACAGTTCCATGAGATCTAATTGTGAGTTCCATTAGTTCTATTATATTACAGTTCCATGAGATCTAATGGTGAGTTCCATTAGTTCTATTATATTACAGTTCCATGAGATCTAATGGTGAGTTCTATTATATTACAGTTCCATGAGATCTAATGGTGAGTTCCATTATATTACAGTTCCATGACTTCTAATTGTGAGTTCCATTAGTTCTATTATATTACAGTTCCATGAGATCTAATGGTGAGCTCTATTATATTACAGTTCCATGAGATCTAATGGTGAGTTCCATTAGTTATTTTCTATTACAGTTGTAGTGTTCTGAGAGTAGAACACATCTAAACAGAGTTATTTTCATAAACAGCAGAGGGACTTGCAGGACAGTGTTTCAGTATGCCCATGTATGGCTCATTTCCTGTTTAACGTATAGGGGATTCTGTGGGAACGTTTCCATCTTTACTTGTTTGTGTTCATTTAACCGGGTCGAAGTAGAGCAGAAGAGAAACTGCAATGAACAGAGACGGTTGTTTAGAGTGATCCTGTCCCTAGTAGAAACAATGGTCCCGATAGGTGAATGATAACCAGGTTAATGTAGGGGAAAGGTCACATGGTGGATCTACTGTAATGTGGAATATCAAGAGGAGGATGCCTTGCTTCTTGTTTAAAAAAAGAACACACTTACAATTTCACCCTCTTTTCCACTGAAATCCAGGAAGAGCATCCTGACCCCGTCGTCGGAGGACATCTTGAGGCGTTCGAAGGGGTAGCAGAGGAGAGGTTTGGCTTGGTTCTGGTTCCCCTGGTCCACCTGGTCCTCCCCATTCTGCTCAGCCAGGACAGAGAAGCCCTGCTCGTAGTGGATTACCAGCCTGCACTCCTGGCCCTTGTAAATACAGCCTGGAACAGGACAATAGAATGGGGTAACTCCTGGCCCTTGAACACACAGCCTGGAACAGGACAATAGAATGGGGTAACTCCTGGCCCTTGTAAATACAGCCTGGAACAGGACAATAGAATGGGGTAACTCCTGGCCCTTGAACACACAGCCTGGAACAGGACAATGAACACACAGCCTGGAACAGGACAATAGAATGGGGTAACTCCTGGCCCTTGAACACACAGCCTGGAACAGGACAATAGAATGGGGTAACTCCTGGCCCTTGTACATACAGCCTGGAACAGGACAATAGAATGGGGTAACTCCTGGCCCTTGTACACACAGCCTGGAACTAGACAACATACTGCTGGGTGAATAAAGTTCCACTAATCTTTCAGTATTGTTTAAACTGTACACACATCCCAAATCAAAGGGGCAGCTAGAGAACAGCTAGGAACAGTAGGAAGGGAGGATGCAGGATTCCAACCACTGTCTCCAGGCTTGGAATATACACTATGTTCTTGTGCTGGGAGTGTTGCTACTAGACCACAACAAGCTATGTACTGCTTGGTCATTCCTGAACCTTATACTTCCAGCCTGTAACAGGACAACAGCTGGGTGAAAACAAGGCCCTGTCCTGGCTGTATATTAGGACAACTGCTGCTTGCTGCTAGTGGGTGGGAAATTAGTTCTGGAGCAGATGTCAGCCATTTTAAATCCAGATAAGGGATTTGGCTTGTAATCGTACTTAGACAAAAAACAGACAACGGCTGTATTTCACATTTGTTGTTTTCTAATCAATCCCTTTTAAAACTACCATTTATGTCCCTGCTTTGCCTGTTTTATTTTACTAGGCAAGTCAGTTAAGAACAAATTATTATTTTCAATGATGGCCTAGGAACAGTGGGTTAACTGCCTTGTTCAGGGGCAGAAAGACAGATTTTTACCTTGTCAGCTCGGGATTCAATCTTGCAACCTTTCGGTTACTAGTCCAACGGCTACCTCTAACCACTAGGCTACCTGCCGCCCTACACTCTAACCACTAGGCTACCTGCCGCCCTACACTCTAACCACTAGGCTACCTGCCGCCCCTACACTCTAACCACTAGGCTACCTGCCGCCCTACACTCTAACCACTAGGCTACCTGCCGCCCTACACTCTAACCACTAGGCTACCTGCCGCCCCCTACACTCTAACCACTAGGCTACCTGCCGCCCTACACTCTAACCACTAGGCTACCTGCCGCCCCTACACTCTAACCACTAGGCTACCTGCCGCCCCTACACTCTAACCACTAGGCTACCTGCCGCCCCTACACTCTAACCACTAGGCTACCTGCCGCCCCTACACTCTAACCACTAGGCTACCTGCCGCCCCTACACTCTAACCACTAGGCTACCTGCCGCCCCTACACTCTAACCACTAGGCTACCTGCCGCCCCTACACTCTAACCACTAGGCTACCTGCCGCCCCTACACTCTAACCACTAGGCTACCTGCCGCCCCTACACTCTAACCACTAGGCTACCTGCCGCCCCTACACTCTAACCACTAGGCTACCTGCCGCCCCTACACTCTAACCACTAGGCTACCTGCCGCCCTACACTCTAACCACTAGGCTACCTGCCGCCCCTACACTCTAACCACTAGGCTACCTGCCGCCCCTACACTCTAACCACTAGGCTACCTGCCGCCCCTACACTCTAACCACTAGGCTACCTGCCGCCCCTACACTCTAACCACTGGCTACCTGCCGCCCCTACACTCTAACCACTAGGCTACCTGCCGCCCCTACACTCTAACCACTAGGCTACCTGCCGCCCCTACACTCTAACCACTAGGCTACCTGCCGCCCCTACACTCTAACCACTAGGCTACCTGCCGCCCCTACACTCTAACCACTAGGCTACCTGCCGCCCCTACACTCTAACCACTAGGCTACCTGCCGCCCCTACACTCTAACCACTGGGCTACCTGCCGCCCCTACACTCTAACCACTAGGCTACCTGCCGCCCCTACACTCTAACCACTAGGCTACCTGCCGCCCCTACACTCTAACCACTAGGCTACCTGCCGCCCTACACTCTAACCACTAGGCTACCTGCCGCCCTACACTCTAACCACTAGGCTACCTGCCGCCCTAACCACTACACTCTAACCACTAGGCTACCTGCCGCCCCTACACTCTAACCACTAGGCTACCTGCCGCCCCTACACTCTTAACCACTAGGCTACCTGCCTGCCCCTACCCCTACCACTCTAACCACCACTAGGCTACCTGCCGCCCCTACACTCTAACCACTAGGCTACCTGCCGCCCCTACACTCTAACCACTAGGCTACCTGCCGTCCCTACACTCTAACCACTAGGCTACCTGCCGCCCTACACTCTAACCACTAGGCTACCTGCCGTGCCCCTACACTCTAACCACTAGGCTACCTGCCGTCCCCTACACTCTAACCACTAGGCTACCTGCCGCCCCTACACTCTAACCACTAGGCTACCTGCCGTCCCTACACCTAACCACTAGGCTACCTGCCGTCCCTACACTCTAACCACTAGGTTACCTGCCGCCCTACACTCTAACCACTAGGCTACCTGCCGTCCCTACACTCTAACCACTAGGCTACCTGCCGCCCCTACACTCTAACCACTAGGCTACCTGCCGCCCTACACTCTAACCACTAGGCTACCTGCCGCCCCTACACTCTAACCACTAGGCTACCTGCCTGCCCCTACACTATAGACCATATAATGTTGCTACTCTTTGAACGTCTGATTCCTCCTGTCCCTAGACAATACACTGATCTGTGTGTCAGATATACCTGCCTGCCCATGCTGTCAATCCCAGCCCTGCCGTCCCTCCATGCTACCTCAGACAGGATCTCCTGTGCTGACTAGGATGGACCAGCTCTATTGGATCAGTGTCACACTCTAACCACTAGGCTTCTGAAACCACTTTACATGTGTTCCAGTAAAGCTCTGCCAATCCCTCTAAGGCACTGTGTACCTCCCTGTGAACCAACAGCCTTTTTACACTCTAACCACTAGACTCAAGCTAAGATGGAACCACTTTACTGATCCCCACACACTGTTGCTTGGAAAGGCAGTTTCCACAAAGCTACTTATCTTCTTTAGAGGGTACACTCTAACCAGGTATTGTTGTGTCTAAACTAGGCATTGTCCGTATCTAACCACCTCATATACCTGCCGCTGTCACAACCAACATTCTCTTAATACTGACTTAGAATTACCTGTGGGAAGAAGTTGTAAACTAGGTCAGAGGTCAAACTAACCATGGCTACCCAACACTCTCAGGTGTTTGTGTTTTTTTTGTTACTAACCACAATAAGGAAATACTACTCCCGACCTGAATGCTTGACCTGTGTGACTCCCACCACTTTCCCACCAACACTCTAACCACACTACACACCAACCACTGCTTTCACTCAGACCACAAAGACCCTCCTTTCAGAGGCTGGCAAAACCACAGAAACCTCCCCCCTAAGGAAACCACTAGGTGGATCCAGTTTGGTTACCATAACTACCAGAATCACTCTAACCACTTACGGACTTTTGAGTGACTTCTAACCACTGCCGCCCCTACACTCTAACCACTGTAGGCTACCTGCCGCCCCTACACTCTAACCACTGCCGCCCCTACCTATAGATTTTTTAAAATATATAACCCTGTTGACATCTTAAACGTCTGATAGGGTCTAGGACGTCTGTCCCAAGCAAACACTGATCTGTGTGTCAGATATATCGATTCCCCATGCTGTCAATCCCAGCCCAAACACAACGCCATCGCTCCATGCTCGTCAGACAGGAAACTCCTGTGATGACATCATAAACCCTCTATAGTCAACAGTCTACCAAGAAACACAACTGTGATGACATCAGTAAACCCCTATAGTCAAGGCTTGTCTCCAAGCAAACACAAAGACTCTACCAAGCAAACACAACTGTGATGACATCATAAACCCCAATAGTCAACTTGTCTATCAAGCAAACACACTGTGATGACATCATAAACCCCTATAGTCAAAGGCAGTTTCACAAACACTTATCTTCTTTAGAGGACATCATAAACCCCTTTGGTAAAGGCATTGTCCGTATCAATCAAACACAACTGTCACAACAAGTTCTCAATACTGACTTAGAATTACCTGTGAAGAAGTTGTATGGAAAGGTCAGAGGTCAAACTAACATGTACAACACTCTCAGGTGTTTGTGTTTTTTTGTTCCACAATAAGGAAATACTACTCCCGACCTGAATGCTTGACCTGTGTGACTCCCACCACTTTCCCACCAACAGGGAAACACACACACCAAGATGCTTTCAGTCAGACACAAAGACCCTCCTTTCAGAGTGGCAAAACACAGAAACCTCCCCAAGGAAAGCAAGGTGGATCCAGTTTGGTTACTATAACTACCAGAATCCTTAAAAGGTCATTTACGGACTTTTGAGTGATTTCTAGCCCTGTAGGGTCTGGGAGTAGTTTATCCCCAAGCTCTAACCCTGTAGGGTCTAGGAGTAGTTTATCCCCAAGCTCTAACCCTGTAGGGTCTAGGAGTAGTTTACCCCCAAGCTCTAACCCTGTAGGGTCTAGGAGTAGTTTACCCCCAAGCTCTTGGGTCTAGGACAAGTCTCCCCAATCTAATCCTGTATCAATGGAAATGTTTACTCCTCAAGCTCTAACCCTGTAGGGCCTTTTTCCCCCAAGCTCTAAACCCCACACGTGACATACAGTATGATATTCAGTATAGGGGTCACTCCTTGATAGAGAGCACTTCTCCTGCGTGTGTGCTTTAGGTGCTTAAGTTACAATATTAAGCAAACACAACAGTGATGACATCCTAAACCCCTATAGTCAACAGTCTACCAAGCAAACACAACTGTGATGACATCATAAACCCCTATAGTCAACAGTCTACCAAGCAAACACAACTGTGATGACATCATAAACCCCTATAGTCAACAGTCTACCAAGCAAACACAACTGTGATGACATCATAAACCCCTATAGTCAACAGTCTACCAAGCAAACACAACTGTGATGACATCATAAACCCCTATTGTCAACAGTCTACCAAGCAAACACAACTGTGATGACATCATAAACCCCTATAGGCAACAGTCTACCAAGCAAACACAACTGTGATGACATCATAAACCCCTTTAGTCAACAGTCTACCAAGCAAACACAACTGTGATGACATTATAAACCCCTATAGGCAACAGTCTACCAAGCAAACACAACTGTGATGACATCATAAACCCCTTTAGTCAACAGTTTATCAAGGACCACAGAAGTCTATCAAGCAGTGATGATCATAGAGGTCCATATCATAGGAACAGGGGTCCATATAGTCACCTACAAGGAAACACAACTGTGATGACATCATATAATATATGCCATTTAGCAGACGATCCAAAGCATGCAGTCATTTGCATACATTCTACAGGGTGGTCCCGAATCGAACCCACTACCCTGGTTTACAAGCGCCATGCTCTACCAACTGAGCTACAGAAGGACCACTGATTAGTTTCAAATCAAATTTTATTTGTCACATACACATGGTTAGCAGATGTTAATGCAAGTGTAGCGAAATGCTTGTGCTTCTAGTTCCGACAGTGCAGTAATATCTAACAAGTAATCTAACAATTCCCCAACAACTCCCTAATACACACAAATCTAAAGGGGTGAATGAGAATATGTACATGTAAGTATATGGATGAGCAATGGCCAAGCGGCATAGGCAATAGATGGTATAAAATACAGTATATACATAATAATAATAATAATATATGCCATTTAGCAGACGCTTTTAAAGCGACTTACAGTCATGTGTGCATACATTCTACGATGGGTGGTCCCGGAATCGTAACCCACTACCCTGGCGTTACAAGCGCCATGCTCTACCAACTGAGCTATGTGATGTAAGATATGTAAACATTATTAAATTGACATTATTTAGAGTGGCATTGTGTAAAGTGACTAGTGATCCATTTATTAAAGTGGCCAGTGATTGGGTCTCAATGTAGGCAGCAGCCTCTCTGTGCTAGTGATGGCTGTTTAGCAGTCTGATGGCCTTGAGATAGAAGCTTTTTTCCAGTTTTTCGGTCCCAGCTTTGATGCACCTGTACTGACCTTGCCTTCTGGATGGTAAGCGGGGTGAACAGGCAGTGGCTCGGGTGGTTGATGTCCTCGATGATCTTTTTGGCCTTCCTGTGACATTGGGTGCTGTAGGTGTCCTGGAGGGCAGGTAGTTTGCCCCCGGTGATGCGTTGTGCAGACCACACCACCCTCTGGAGAGCCTTGTGGTTGAGGGCAGTGCAGTTGCCGTACCAGGCGGTGATACCGCCTGACGGGATGCTCTTGATTGTGCATCCGTAAAAGTTTGTCAAGGTTTTGGGTGACAAGCCAAATTTCTTCAGCCTCCTGAGATTGAAGAGGGACTGTTGGCCTTCTTAACCACACTGTCTATGTGGGTGGACCAATTCAGTTTGTCTGTGTTGTGTACACCGAGGAACTTAAAACCTTCCACCTTCTCCACTGCGGTCTCGTCGATGTGGATAGGGCGATGCTCCCTCTGCTGTTTCCTGAAGTCCACGACCATCTCCTTTGTTTTGTTGACATTGAGTGAGAGGTTTTTTCCTGACACCACACTCTGAGGGCCCTCACCTCCTCCCTGTAGGCTGTCTCGTCATTGTTGGTAATCAAGCTCACTAATGTTGAGTTGTCTGTAAACTTGATGATTGAGTTGGAGGCATGCATGGCCACCCAGTCGTGGGTTAACAGGGAGTACAAGAGGGGCTGAGCATGCACCCTTGTGAGGCCCCAATGTTGAGGGTCGGAAGTGGAGATGTTGTTTCCTACCTTCACTACCTGGGGGCGGCCCGTCAGAAAGTCCAGGATCCAATTGCACACGGTTGGGTTGAGACCCTGGGCCTCTAGCTTGATGATGAGCTTGGAGGGTACTATGGGGTTGAATGCTGAGCTGTAGTCAATGAACAGAATTCTCACATAGGTATTCCTCTTGTCCAGATGGGACAGGGCAGTGTGCAGTGGGATGGCGATTGCATCGTCTGTGGACCTGTCGGGAGGTATGCAAACTGAAGTGGGTCTAGGCTGGCCGGTAAGGTGGAGGTGATATGATCCTTGACTAGTCTCTCAAAGCACTTCATGATGACACAAGTGAGTGCTACGGGGTGGTAGTCATTTAATTCAGTTATCTTTTCCTTCTTGGGTACAGGAACAATGGTAGCCATCTTGAAGCATGTAGGGTCAACAGACTGGGATAGGGAGCGATTGAATATGTCCGTAAACACACCAGCCAGCTGGTCTGCGCATGCTCTGAGGACGTGGCTAGGGATGCCGTCTAGGCCAGCAGCCTTGCGAGGGTTAACATGTTTAAACGTTTTACTCACATCAGCCACGGCGAAGGAGGGGGGGTCTTTGTTAGCGGGCCGCGGGGGTGGCACTGTATTATCCTCAAAGCAAAGGCGTTTAGTTTGTCTGGAAGCGTGACGTCAGTGTCCGTGACGTGGTTGGTTTTCTTTTTGTAGTCTGTGATTTCCTGTAGACCCTGCCACATACGTCTCGTGTCTGAGCCGTTGAATTGCAACTCCACCTTGTCCCTGTACTGGCAATTCGCTTGTTTGATTGCCTTGCAGAGGGAATAGCTACACTGTTTATATTCCGTCATATTCCCAGACCTAATTCCATGGTTAAATGCGGTTTTTCACGAATACTGCCATCCATTCATGGTTTCTGGTTAGGTAGATTTTAATAGTCACAGTGGGTACATCATCTCCAATGCACTTCTTTATAAACACAATCACAGAATCAGCGTATAGGTCGATGTTGTTCTCTGAGGCTGACAGGAACATTTTCCAGTCCGCGTGATCAAAACAATCTTGAAGCGTGGCTTCCGATTGGTCGGACCAGCGTTGAATGGTTCTCGTTACTGGTACATCTTGTTTGGGTTTCTGCCTATAAGACGGTAGGAGCAAGATGGCGTTGTGGTCGGATTTGCCGAAGGGAGGTCTTTTTATGCATCACGGATGTTTGAGTAGCAGTGGTGGAGGGTATTGCCCATGCGCGTAGCGCAATCGATATGCTGGTAGAATTTAGGTAGCCTTGTTCTCAAATGTGCTTTGTTAAAATCTCCAGCTACAATAAATGCAGCCTCAGGATGTATGGTTTCCAGTTTGCACATAGTCCAGTGAAATTCCTTGATGGCCGTCTTGGTGTCTGCTTGCGGGGGAATGTACACAACTGTGACTATACCTGACGAGAATTCTCTTGGTAGGTAAAATTTGATTGTAAAGAATTCTAGGTTGGGTGAGCAGACGGATTTGAGTTCCTGTATGTCGTTATGATTACACCATAAGTCGTTAATCATAAAGCATACACCCCCGTCCTTCCTCTTCCCAGAGAGGTGTTTATCTCTGTCAGCGCGATGCATGGAGAAGCCCGGTGGCTGAACTGATTCCGACAACATATCCTGAGCCATGTTTCCGTGAAACAGAGAATGTTACAATCTCTGATGTCTCTCTGGAAGGCAACTGTTGCTCGAATTTCGTCTACCTTGTTGTCAAGACACTGGACATTGGCTAGTAGTATACTCGGGAGCGGTGGGTGATATGCACTTCTACGGAGTCTGACCAGGTGGACGCTTCGTCTGCCCCTTCTGCAATAAGATTTCCTGGCGTAACAATGTAAGAAATAATACATAAAAAATAAAATACTGCATTGTTTCCTAAGAACTCGGGAAAGTTGTATTCGGTCCATCTCTGTCGGCGTCATCTATATAAACTCAGCAAAAAAAGAAACAGCCCTTTTTCAGGACCTTGTCTTTCAAAGATAATTCGTAAAAATCCAAATAACTACACAGATCTTCATTGTAAAGGATTTAAACACTGTTTCCCATGCTTGTTCAATGAACCATAAACAATTAATGAACATGCACCTGTGGAACGGTCGTTAAGACACTAACGGGACCACCCATACGTAGAATGTATGCACACATGACTGTAAGTCGCTTCGGATAAAAGCGTCTGCTAAATGGCATATATTATTATTATTATTATTATTATATTATAACAGCTACAGACAGTAGGCAATTAAGGTCACAGTTATGAAAACTTAGGACACTAAAGAGGCCTTTCTACTGACTCTGAAAAACACCAAAAGAAAGATGCCCAGGGTCCCTGCTCATCTGCGTGAACGTGCCTTAGGTATGCTGCAAGGAGGCATGAGGACTGCATATGTGGCCAGGGCAATACATTTTAATGTCTGTAATGAGAGACGCCTAAGACAGCGCTACAGGGAGACAGGACGGACAGCTGATCGTCCTCACAGTGGCAGACCACGTGTAACAACACCTGCACCGGATTGATACATCCGAACATCACACCTGCAGGAAAGGTACAGGATGACAACAACAACAACTGCCCGAGTTACACCAGGAACGCACAAAACCGCCATCAGTTTTCAGACTGTCCGCAATAGGCTGAGACAGGCTGGACTGAGGGCTTGTAGGCCTGTTGTAAGGCAGGTCCTCACCAGACATCATCGGCAACAACGTCGCCTATGGGCACAAACCAACCGTCTATGGACCAGACAGGACTGGCAAAAAGTGCTCTTCACTGATGAGTCACGGTTTTGTCTCGGATTCGTGTTTATCGTCAAAGGAATGAGCGTTACTCCGAGGCCTGTACTCTGGAGCGGGATCGAGGTGGAGGGTCCGTCATGGTCTGGGGCGGTGTGTCGCAGCATCATCGGACTGGGCTTGTTGTCATTGCAGGCAATCTCAACACTGTGTATTACTGGGAAGACATCCTCCTCCCTCATGTGGTACCCTTCCTGCAGGCTCATCCTGACATGACCCTCCAGCATGACAGTGCCACCAGCCATACTGCTCGTTCTGTGCGTGATTTCCTGCAAGACAGGAATGTCAGTGTTCTGCCATGGCCAGTGAAAGCCCGGATCTCAATCCCATTGAGCACGTCTGGGACCTGTTGGATCGGAGGGTGAGGGCTAGGGTCCATTCCCCACAGAAATGTCTGGGAACTTGCGGGTGCCTTGTTGGAAGAGTGGGGTAACATCTCACAGCAAGAACTGGCAAATCTGGTGCAGTCAATGAGGAGGAGGGGCCACACCAGATACTGACTGTTACTTTTGATTTTGTCCCCGCCCCCCTTTGTTCAGGGACACATTGTTCCATTTCCATTAGTCACATGTCTGTGGAACTTGTTCAGTTGTTGAATCTTTTTATGTTCATACAAATATTTACACATGTTAAGTTTGCTGAAAATAAACAATTGTATACAATGTCCAGACATAGTATATTAGGTTCCCATTGTATACCCTCCTATGACAACAATGTTTACGTGGGCCTAGCAATGACAGCAAAGCTTATGTCTGACAGCTGATGTCAGACATAAGTGAAGTGATATATGATCCATTCCTAAAGAGCTCTTAGTGAAAACAACATATTTGACGTGATTCCCTGAGTCACTGGATCAGTAACAACATGTTGTGACATAGTTCCCTCAGACACTGGATCAGTAACAACATGTTGTGACATAGTTCCCTCAGTCACTGGATCAGTAACAACATGTTGTGACATAGTTCCCTCAGTCACTGGATCAGTAAGAACATGTTGTGACATAGTTGGATGAACATGTTGTGACATAGTTCCCTGAGTCACTGGATCAGTAACAACATGTTGTGACATAGTTCCCTCAGACACTGGATCAGTAACAACATGTTGTGACATAGTTCCCTCAGTCACTGGATCAGTAACAACATGTTGTGACATAGTTCCCTCAGACACTGGATCAGTAACAACATGTTGTGACATAGTTCCCTCAGTCACTGGATCAGTAACAACATGTTGTGACATAGTTCCCTCAGTCACTGGATCAGTAACAACATGTTGTGACATAGTTCCCTCAGTCACTGGATCAGTAACAACATGTTGTGACATAGTTCCCTCAGTCACTGGATCAGTAACAACATGTTGTGACATAGTTCCCTCAGACACTGGATCAGTAACAACATGTTGTGACATAGTTCCCTCAGTCACTGGATCAGTAACAACATGTTGTGACATAGTTCCCTCAGTCACTGGATCAGTAACAACATGTTGTGACATAGTTCCCTCAGACACTGGATCAGTAACAACATGTTGTGACATAGTTCCCTCAGTCACTGGATCAGTAACAACATGTTGTGACATAGTTCCCTCAGTCACTGGATCAGTAACAACATGTTGTGACATAGTTCCCTCAGACACTGGATCAGTAACAACATGTTGTGACATAGTTCCCTCAGACACTGGATCAGTAACAACATGTTGTGACATAGTTCCCTCAGACACTGGATCAGTAACAACATGTTGTGACATAGTTCCCTGAGTCACTGGATCAGTAACAACATGTTGTGACATAGTTCCCTCAGTCACTGGATCAGTAACAACATGTTGTGACATAGTTCCCTCAGACACTGGATCAGTAACAACATGTTGTGACATAGTTCCCTCAGTCACTGGATCAGTAACAACATGTTGTGACATAGTTCCCTCAGTCACTGGATCAGTAACAACATGTTGTGACATAGTTCCCTCAGTCACTGGATCAGTAACAACATGTTGTGACATAGTTCCCTCAGTCACTGGATCAGTAACAACATGTTGTGACATAGTTCCCTCAGACACTGGATCAGTAACAACATGTTGTGACATAGTTCCCTCAGTCACTGGATCAGTAACAACATGTTGTGACATAGTTCCCTCAGTCACTGGATCAGTAACAACATGTTGTGACATAGTTCCCTCAGTCACTGGATCAGTAACAACATGTTGTGACATAGTTCCCTCAGACACTGGATCAGTAACAACATGTTGTGACATAGTTCCCTCAGTCACTGGATCAGTAACAACACAGTTGATAAACACTGGTTGCGTCCCAAACAGCGCCCTATTCCCCATAGGGCTCTAGTCAGATGTAGTGCACTATACTGTATAGGTATTAGGGTGCTATTTGGGACACAGATTTGTTTTGACATGTTGTAATAAACTCTGATCAACTGAACTAAGTCAGTGAGTAAAATCCCTCCTCCCTTTGTCTCTCCCATTCCCAACATGTGTCTGACCTCCACTGTAGCTTATGACAGAGGACGAGGAGAGAGAGAGATCCTCCTTGTAAATGAAGCAGCTGTTTAGCAGCTAAATAAAGCTGTGAAATGTGCAGGAAACTCTCTCCTCACCTGCCTGGGTAGTGTGGACGTCTCTCACCTAACAGCTGTTTACATTTCCACTAGTGACGAGAGCTCTGCTCCTCTCTACCAGTCAGTTACAACAAGCCTGCAGCACACGTCCGGAACATCTCAGATAGCAGCATGTGTGTTTGTGTGGTAACAGGCATCTTCCAGTATGTAGCTCTAAAATACCTGAAGGTTGGCCTGTTGTTGTGAGCAACGTGCTGAAACGATGGAAGTACTTAATACACCATCAAAACATTGTAGTGACACCAGTAAAAGTAATGTGAGCCATATTGAGAGAGAGAATATAACTCATATTTATGTTTATTTATTTTCCCTTTTGTACTATTTGCACATTGTTACAATACTGTACATATACATAATATTCCTCTGAAACATTTGTGAGTGTTATGTTTACTGTTCACTTTGATTGGTTATTTCACTTTTGTTTATCACACACACACACACACGCACACACACACACACACACACACACACACACACACACACACACACACACACACACACACACACACACACACACACACACACACACACACACACACACACACACACACACAGACCACACATACCTCACAGACACACAGACCACACACACAAACCACACACAGACCACACACACAAACCACAGACACACAGAGACAACACACACAGACCTCACACACAGACCACACACACACAGACCACACACACACACAGACCACACACACACACAGACCACACACAGGTCACACAGACCACACAGGTCACACAGACCACACACACCTCACACACACACACACACACAGACAGACCACACACACAAGCAGACCACACACACACACTACACACACACACGGACCGCACACACACAGACCACAGACACACGGACCACACACACAGACAGATCACAGACAGACCACACTGACCACACTGACCACACACACAGACTACACACACACACAGACCACAGACACACAGACAGATCACACACAGACAGACCACACTGACCACACACTACACACACACAGACCACGCACATAAACAGGATCTCAGTGTGACATTCACTAAAAACCCGGACTCCTTTCTCAATGTCTTCCATGTGACTGACCATCAGTAACTCCCCTTACAAACAGCTATGAGTACATACTGAGACTGACAAACACCGTCATGTTACAACACACTTAACATCACAACAACCTTGATTTAAGTTACAAGCTAATGTCTACCTAGGCTCACTGGTAGTGACTTGGTTAATCAAGGCTTTAGCTCAGCGGGCTCACACAGTCTTATAGCAGGATCAGTGTAGTGGTACTCACTGGTAGTGACTTGGTTAATCAAGGCTTTAGCTCACACATACCTTATAGCAGGGTTGGTGTACACTGGTAGTGACTTGGTTAATCAAGGCTTTAGCTCAGCGGGCTCACACAGTCTAATAGCAGGGTCAGTGGTACTCACAGTGACAATCAAGGCTTTAGCTCAGCGGGCTCACGGTCTTATACAGGGTCAGTGTACCACTCACTGGTACACTTGGTTAATCAAGGCTTTAGCTCAGCGGGCACACACACAGTCTTATAGCAGGATCAGTGTAGTGGTACTCACTGGTAGTGACTTGGTTAATCAAGGCTTTACTCACACACATAGTCTTATAGCAGGGTTGGTGTAGTGGTACTCACTGGTAGTGACTTGGTTAATCAAGGCTTTACTCACGGGCTCACACAGTCTAATAGCAGGGTCAGTGGTACTCACTGGTAGTGACTTGGTTAATCAAGGCTTTAGACAGCGGGCACACACGGTCTTATAGCAGGGTCGGTGTAGTGGTACTCACTGGTAGTGACTTGGTTACTCAAGGCTTTAGCTCACCGGGCTCACACGGTCTTATAGCAGGGTCAGTGTAGTGGTACTCACTGGTAGTGACTTGGTTAATCAAGGCTTTAGCTCAGCGGGCTCACATAGTCTTATAGCAGGATCAGTGTAGTGGTACTCACTGGTAGTGACTTGGTTAATCAAGGCTTTAGCTCAGACTCACACAGTCTAATAGCAGGGTCGGTGTAGTGGTACTCACTGGTAGTGACTTGGTTAATCAAGGCTTTAGCTCAGCGGGCTCACTTATAGCAGGGTCTGTAGTGGTACTCACTGGTAGTGACTTGGTTAATCAAGGCTTTAGCTCAGCGGGCTCACATAGTCTTATAGCAGGGTTGGTGTAGTGGTACTCACTGGTAGTGACTTGGTTAATCAAGGCTTTAGCTCAGCGGGCTCACACGGTCTTATAGCAGGGTGGTGTAGTGGTACCACTGGTAGTGACTTGGTTAATCAAGGCTTTAGCTCAGCAGGCTCACGGTCTTATAGCAGGGTCAGTGTAGTGGTACTCACTGGTAGTGACTTGGTTAATCAAGGCTTTAGCTCAGCGGGCTCACACAGTCTAATAGCAGGGTCAGTGGTACTCACTGGTAGTGACTTGGTTAATCAAGGCTTTAGCTTGATAGCAGGGTTGTAGTGGTACTCACTGGTAGTGACTTGGTTAATCAAGGCTTTAGCTCAGCGGGCTCACACAGTCTAATAGCAGGGTCGGTGTAGTGGTACTCACTGGTAGTGACTTGGTTAATCAAGGCTTTAGCTCAGCGGGCTCACACGGTCTTATAGCAGGTCTTGGTACTCACTGGTAGTGACTTGGTTACTCAAGGCTTTAGCTCAGTCACGGTCTTATAGCAGGGTGGTGTAGTGTTACTCACTGGTAGTGACTTGGTTAATCAAGGCTTTAGCTCAGCGGGCACACACGGTCTTATAGCAGGGTCGGTGTAGTGGTACTCACTGGTAGTGACTTGGTTACTCAAGGCTTTAGCTCACCGGGCTCACGGTCTTATAGCAGGGTCAGGTCAGTGTAGTGTTACTCACTGGTAGTGTAGTGGTACTCACTGGTAGTGACTTGGTTAATCAAGGCTTTAGCTCAGCGGGCTTATAGCAGGATCAGTGTAGTGGTACTCAGGTCTTATAGCAGGACAGTCTAGCAGGGTGTGTAGTGGTACTCACTGGTAGTGACTTGGTTAATCAAGGCTTTAGCTCAGCGGGCTCACATAGTCTTATAGCAGGGTTGGTGTGAGTGGTACTCACTGGTAGTGACTTGGTTAATCAAGGCTTTAGCTCAGCGGGCTCACACGGTCTTATAGCAGGGTCGGTGTAGTGGTACTCACTGGTAGTGACTTGGTTAATCAAGGCTTTAGCTCAGCGGGCTCACACGGTCTTATAGCAGGGTCGGTGTAGTGGTACTCACTGGTAGTGACTTGGTTAATCAAGGCTTTAGCTCAGCGGGCTCACACGGTCTTATAGCAGGGTCGGTGTAGTGGTACTCACTGGTAGTGACTTGGTTAATCAAGGCTTTAGCTCAGCGGGCTCACATAGTCTTATAGCAGGGTCGGTGTAGTGGTACTCACTGGTAGTGACTTGGTTAATCAAGGCTTTAGCTCAGCGGGCTCACACGGTCTAATAGCAGGGTCGGTGTAGTGGTACTCACTGGTAGTGACTTGGTTAATCAAGGCTTTAGCTCAGCGGGCTCACACGGTCTTATAGCAGGGTCGGTGTAGTGGTACTCACTGGTAGTGACTTGGTTAATCAAGGCTTTAGCTCAGCGGGCTCACACGGTCTTATAGCAGGGTCGGTGTAGTGGTACTCACTGGTAGTGACTTGGTTAATCAAGGCTTTAGCTCAGCGGGCTCACATAGTCTTATAGCAGGGTCGGTGTAGTGGTACTCACTGGTAGTGACTTCTTTGATCATCTGGGCAGAGGAGTGACAACCTGTAACGATGTGCCTGGTCCACAGTGAAAGGTCCTGACAGGTCTCAGCTCTGAACAGGTGGGCCTCGATGCCCAGTCTGGTTCCCGTACGTGTGGCGAAGGACAGCTCCACGCCCGGCTGGGGAGAGCCTCGGTCGGGACCAGAGTGCACCAGCCTACAGACAGACACACATTCTGTTGTATTCTAAGTGCCTGCTGTTGAGAGAGACTAGCTAGTCAGGGTTGTAACCATATAACCCTCTTCACATCAAGGACATAAAGGTGTAATGACTGATAACATTATAAATAGTAACAGAGTTCTTGGCTGTGGTCAGTAATGGAAACATGTTGTGGACCTGTCCTCCAGTGCCAATAGAGTTAGATGTGTTCTGATTAATGCTTGGCCAATAGAGTTTAGATGTGTTCTGATTATTGCTGTGCCAATAGAGGGTAGATGTGTTCTGATTATTGCTTGACCAATAGAGGGTAGATGTGTTCTGATTATTGCTGTGCCAATAGAGGGTAGATGTGTTCTGATTAATGCTGATTAATGCTTGCCAATAGAGGGTAGATGTGTTCTGATTAATGCTGTCCCAATGTAGATGTGTTCTGATTAATGCTGTCCCAATAGAGGGTAGATGTGTTCTGATTAATGCTTGGCCAATAGAGGGTAGATGTGTTCTGATTAATGCTTGGCCTGTCCAATAGAGGGTAGATGTGTTCTGATTATTGAATGTGTTCTGATTAATGCTGTGTCAATAGAGGGTAGATGTGTTCTGATTAAATAGAGGGTAGATGTGTTCTGATTATTGCTTGGCCAATAGAGGGTAGATGTGTTCTGATTATTGCTGTGCCAATAGAGGGTAGATGTGTTCTGATTATTGCTGTGCCAATAGAGGGTAGATGTGTTCTGATTATTGCTGTGCCAATAGAGGGTAGATGTGTTCTGATTATTGCTGTGCCAATAGAGGGTAGATGTGTTCTGATTAATGCTTGGCCAATAGAGGGTAGATGTGTTCTGATTAATGCTGTCCAACAGAGTTTAGATGTGTTCTGATTAGATGTGTTCTGATTATTGCTTGACCAATAGAGGGTAGATGTGTTCTGATTATTGCTGTGCCAATAGAGGGTAGATGTGTTCTGATTATTGCTTGGCCAATAGAGGGTAGATGTGTTCTGATTATTGCTTGGCCAATAGAGGGTAGATGTGTTCTGATTATGTGTTCTGGCCAATAGAGATTATTGGTAGATGTGTTCTGATTATTGCTGTAGATGGTAGATGTGTTCTGATTATTGCTGTCCCAATAGAGGGTAGATGTGTAGATTATTGCTTGATCAATAGAGGTAGTTGTTCTGATTATTGCTGTCCCAATAGAGGGTAGATGTGTTCTGATTATTGCTGTCCCAATAGATGGTAGATGTGTTCTGATTATTGCTGTCCCAATAGAGGGTAGATGTGTTCTGATTATTGCTGTCCAATAGAGGGATGTGTTCTGATTATTGAATAGAGGGTGTGTGTTCTGATTATTGCTGTCCCAATAGAGGGTAGATGTGTTCTGATTATTGCTGTCCCAATAGAGGGTAGATGTGTTCTGATTATTGCTGTGCCAATAGAGGGTAGATGTGTTCTGATTATTGCTGTCCCAATAGAGGGTAGATGTGTTCTGATTATTGCTGTGGCCAATAGAGGGTAGATGTGTTCTGATTATTGCTTGGCCAATAGAGGGTAGATGTGTTCTGATTATTGCTTGGCCAATAGATGGTAGATGTGTTCTGATTATTGCTTGGCCAATAGAGGGTAGATGTGTTATTGCTGATTAGATGGTGCTCATTAATGTTAGAGGGTAGATGTGTTCTGATTATTGCTGTGGTAGAGGGTAGATGTGTTCTGATTAATGCTTGATCAATAGAGGTAGATGTGTTCTGATTAATGCTGAATAGAGGGTAGATGTGTTCTGATTAATGCTGTGCCAATAGAGGGTAGATGTGTTCTGATTAATGCTTGCCAATAGAGGGTAGATGTGTTCTGATTATTTAGAGGGTAGATGTGTTCTGATTAATGCTGTGCCAATAGAGGGTAGATGTGTTCTGATTAATGCTGTCCCAATAGAGGGTAGATGTGTTCTGATTATTGCTGATGTGTTCTGATTATTGCTGTCCCAATAGAGGGTAGATGTGTTCTGATTATTGCTGTCCCAATAGAGGGTAGATGTGTTCTGATTATTGCTGTCCCAATAGAGGGTAGATGTGTTCTGATTATTGCTGTCCCAATAGAGGGTAGATGTGTTCTGATTAATGCTTGGCCAATAGAGGGTAGATGTGTTCTGTGCCAATAGAGGGTAGATGTGTTCTGATTATTGCTGTGACCAATAGAGGGTAGATGTGTTCTGATTATTGCTTGGCCAATAGAGGGTAGATGTGTTCTGATTATTGTCTTTGTTCTCATTAATGCTGTCAATAGATGGTAGATGTGTTCTGATTATTGCTTGGCCAATAGAGGGTAGATGTGTTCTGATTATTGCTTCCAATAGAGGGTAGATGTGTTCTGATTATTGCTGTCCCAATTAGATGTGTTCTGATTATTGCTGTCCCAATAGAGGGTAGATGTGTTCTGATTATTGCTGTCCCAATGGGTAGGAGATGTGTGTGTTCTGATTATTGCTGTCCCAATACTGATTAATGCTGTCCCAATAGAGGGTAGATGTGTTCTGATTATTGCTGTGCCAATAGAGGGTAGATGTGTTCTGATTATTGCTGTCCCAATAGAGGGTAGATGTGTTCTCATTAATGCTTGACCAATAGATGGTAGATGTGTTCTGATTATTGCTTGGCCAATAGAGGGTAGATGTGTTCTGATTATTGCTTGGCCAATAGAGGGTAGATGTGTTCTGATTATTGCTGTCCCAATAGAGGGTAGATGTGTTCTGATTATTGCTGTCCCAATAGAGGGTAGATGTGTTCTGATTATTGCTGTCCCAATAGAGGGTAGATGTGTTCTGATTAATGCTGTCCCAATAGAGGGTAGATGTGTTCTGATTATTGCTTTCCCAATAGAGGGTAGATGTGTTCTGATTAATGCTGTCCCAATAGAGGGTAGATGTGTTCTGATTATTGCTGTCCCAATAGAGGGTAGATGTGTTCTGATTATTGCTGTCCCAATAGAGGGTAGATGTGTTCTGATTATTGCTGTCCCAATAGAGGGTAGATGTGTTCTGATTAATGCTGTCCCAATAGAGGGTAGATGTGTTCTGATTAATGCTGTCCCAATAGAGGGTAGATGTGTTCTGATTAATGCTGTCCCAATAGAGGGTAGATGTGTTCTGATTATTGCTTGGCCAATAGAGGGTAGATGTATTCTGTTAGATGTGTTCTGATTATTGCTGTCCCAATGGGGTAGATGTGTTCTGATTATTGCTTGGCCAATAGAGGGTAGATGTGTTCTGATTAATGTGTCCCAGAATAGATGTGTTCTGATTAATGCTGTCCCAATGGGGTAGATGTGTTCTGATTAATGCTGTCCCACACAGGATTATCATGTTCATGGTTGGGTTGTTCAGGGTATGCTACTCCATGTCTAAGATAAGAAAATGTGTTTTGCATTTGACTACAGGAAGACACACAGCTATGTTAGAGTGAGGGTGTGTGTACTGTAGCTCTGTCTGGGAGAAGGCTGTGATAGAGGAGCAGGTCTTTCTCTGTCACCATCACCAGCACTGGCTTCCACTGCTGCTTCTCATTCTCTGTCTGGGAGAAAACACACCACACCATGTTAGAATACTCTCTGTCTGGGAGAAAACACACCACACCGTGTTAGAATACTCTCTGTCTGGGAGAAAACACACCACACCATGTTAGAATACTCTCTGTCTGGGAGAAAACACACCACACAGACCATGTTAGAATACTCTCTGTCTGGGAGAAAACACACCACACCATGTTAGAATACTCTCTGTCTGGGAGAAAACACACCACACCATGTTAGAATACTCTCTGTCTGGGAGAAAACACACCACAGACCATGTTAGAATACTCTCTGTCTGGGAGAAAACACACCACACCGTGTTAGAATACTCTCTGTCTGGGAGAAAACACACCACACCATGTTAGAATACTCTCTGTCTGGGAGAAAACACACCACACAGACCATGTTAGAATACTCTCTGTCTGGGAGAAAACACACCACACCATGTTAGAATACTCTCTGTCTGGGAGAAAACACACCACACCGTGTTAGAATACTCTCTGTCTGGGAGAAAACACACCACACCATGTTAGAATACTCTCTGTCTAGGAGAAAACACACCACCACACCATGTTAGAATACTCTCTGTCTGGGAGAAAACACACCACCACACCATGTTAGAATACTCTCTGTCTGGGAGAAAACACACCACACCATGTTAGAATACTCTCTGTCTGGGAGAAAACACACCACACCATGTTAGAATACTCTCTGTCTGGGAGAAAACACACCACACCATGTTAGAATACTCTCTGTCTGGGAGAAAACACACCACACCATGTTAGAATACTCTCTGTCTGGGAGAAAACACACCACACCATGTTAGAATACTCTCTGTCTGGGAGAAAACACACCACACCATGTTAGAATACTCTCTGTCTGGGAGAAAACACACCACACCATGTTAGAATACTCTCTGTCTGGGAGAAAACACACCACACCATGTTAGAATACTCTCTGTCTGGGAGAAAACACACACCACACCATGTTAGAATACTCTCTGTCTGGGAGAAAACACACCACACCATGTTAGAATACTCTCTGTCTGGGAGAAAACACACCACACCATGTTAGAATACTCTCTGTCTGGGAGAAAACACACCACACCATGTTAGAATACTCTCTGTCTGGGAGAAAACACACCACACCATGTTAGAATACTCTCTGTCTGGGAGAAAACACACCACACCATGTTAGAATACTCTCTGTCTGGGAGAAAACACACCACACCATGTTAGAATACTCTCTGTCTGGGAGAAAACACACCACACCATGTTAGAATACTCTCTGTCTGGGAGAAAACACACCACACCATGTTAGAATACTCTCTGTCTGGGAGAAAACACACCACACCATGTTAGAATACTCTCTGTCTGGGAGAAAACACACCACACAGACCATGTTAGAATACTCTCTGTCTGGGAGAAAACACACCACACCATGTTAGAATACTCTCTGTCTGGGAGAAAACACACCACACAGACCATGTTAGAATACTCTCTGTCTGGGAGAAAACACACCACACCATGTTAGAATACTCTCTGTCTGGGAGAAAACACACCACACCATGTTAGAATACTCTCTGTCTGGGAGAAAACACACCACACCATGTTAGAATACTCTCTGTCTGGGAGAAAACACACCACACCATGTTAGAATACTCTCTGTCTGGGAGAAAACACACCACACCATGTTAGAATACTCTCTGTCTGGGAGAAAACACACCACAGACCATGTTAGAATACTCTCTGTCTGGGAGAAAACACACCACACCATGTTAGAATACTCTCTGTCTGGGAGAAAACACACCACACCATGTTAGAATACTCTCTGTCTGGGAGAAAACACACCACACCATGTTAGAATACTCTCTGTCTGGGAGAAAACACACCACACCATGTTAGAATACTCTCTGTCTGGGAGAAAACACACCACACCATGTTAGAATACTCTCTGTCTGGGAGAAAACACACCACACAGAGTGACAGGCTGCTGCTGTCATTTGCATGGGGGTTACTGGTGCAATGGAGGGAATGTTATGGACTAGAAAATAGAATTTAGCAAGAGTGATAAGCACATAAAACTAACAGCAAAGACACAACCTTGAACGTCTTCAGCATTTTTCTCTATGTAACTAAGTCTTAGTAACAAAATCTTGGTTATTTTTCACAGGAAGGCACTTTATACAGTTTATTTATCTTGGCCTGTAGATAAACTCTCAACTCCCAGACACCCAATACAACACCGGCTTGCATAACATTATACAGCATAACAATCCTCATTATGAAAGTTACAGCACAATCCTCATTAATTCTTAGTAGCAAAATCTTGGTTACAGCACAACAGTTTATTTATCTTTAGAAAACTCTCAACTTACAGCACAATCCTCATTATGAACACCTAGTTACAGCACAATCCTCATTATGAACACCTAGTTACAGCACAATCCTCATTATGAAACCTAGTTACAGCACAATCCTCATTATGAACACCTAGTTACAGCACAATCCTCATTATGAAAGTTACAGCACAATCCTCATTATGAACACCTAGTTACAGCACAATCCTCATTATGAAAGTTACAGCACAATCCTCATTATGAAAGTTACAGCACAATCCTCATTATGAAAGCTTAGTTACAGCACAATCCTCATTATGAACACCTAGTTACAGCACAATCCTCATTATGAAAGTTACAGCACAATCCTCATTATGAAAGTTACAGCACAATCCTCATTATGAAAGTTACAGCACAATCCTCATTATGAAAGCTTACAGCACAATCCTCATTATGAACACCTAGTTACAGCACAATCCTCATTATGAAAGTTACAGCACAATCCTCATTATGAAAGTTACAGCACAATCCTCATTATGAAAGTTACAGCACAATCCTCATTATGAAAGTTACAGCACAATCCTCATTATGAAAGTTACAGCACAATCCTCATTATGAACACCTAGTTACAGCACAATCCTCATTATGAACACCTAGTTACAGCACAATCCTCATTATGAAAGTTACAGCACAATCCTCATTATGAAAGTTACAGCACAATCCTCATTGTGAATGCCTAGTTACAGCACAATCCTCATTATGAAAGCTTAGTTACAGCACAATCCTCATTATGAAAGTTATAGCACAATCCTCATTATGAAAGCTTAGTTACAGCACAATCCTCATTATGAAAGCTTAGTTACAGCACAATCCTCATTATGAACGCCTAGTTACAGCACAATCCTCATTATGAACACCTAGTTACAGCACAATCCTCATTATGAAAGTTACAGCACCATCCTCATTATGAACGCCTAGTTACTGCACAATCCTCATTATGAACACCTAGTTACAGCACAATCTTCATTATGAACGCCTAGTTACAGCACAATCCTTATGATGAAAGTTACAGCACAATCCTCATGACCATGAGCCTCTTGTCTCACTATGAGGTCCTCAGCTAGTTGTGAGAACATATGATTCTGGTGGCCATAGGTTAATCCTATAACATTACCAACACATGTTGCCAGGTAACCATATTAAAAACACCATATACAGGCTCACAAACGTAGCTCTAACTAAAGCCTACACAACCACATAGTTAGTGTGTAACAATCATTCAATTTAAAACGCTGCCACAGTATAATTGGCTATAGTATGCGAGTGAATATAAAGTCTGTGGTTAAAGCCAGGCTCAGGACAGTTGCACAGAGCAACCTCAACAAGGCTGTAAAACAAGGATCCCCACCTCTCCCCCTCCCCTCCCCTCCCCTCCCTCTCCTCTCCTCTCCTCTCCTCTCCTCTCCTCTCCTCTCCTCTCCTCTCCTCTCTCCTCTCCTCTCCTCCTCTCTCTCTCCTCTCCCCTCCCCTCTCCTCTCCCTCTCCTCTCCTCTCCTCTCTCCTCTCCTCCCTGTCCTCTCTCTCCTCTCCTCTCCTCTCTCTCTCCTCTCCTCTCCTCTCCTCTCCCTCTCCTCTCCTCTCCTCTCCTCTCCCCTCTCCTCTCTCCTCTCCTCTCCTCTCCTCTCCTCTCCTCTCCTCTCCTCTCCCTCTCCTCCTCTCCTCTCTCTCTCTCCTCTCCTCTCACACAGCTAAGTAGAGACTGACTCCAGTCTGTCCTGTGTTGACCATCACACAGCTAAGTAGAGACTGACTCCAGTCTGTAGTGTGTTGACCATCACACAGCTAAGTAGAGACTCAGACTCCAGTCGGTAGTGTGTTGACCATCACACAGCTAAGTAGAGACTCAGACTCCAGCCTGTAGTGTGTTGACCATCACACAGCTAAGTAGAGACTGACTCCAGTCTGTAGTGTGTTGACCATCACACAGCTAAGTAGAGACTGACTCCAGTCTGTAGTGTGTTGACCATCACACAGCTAAGTAGAGACTGACTCCAGTCTGTAGTGTGTTGACCATCACACAGCTAAGTAGAGACTGACTCCAGTCTGTAGTGTGTTGACCATCACACAGCTAAGTAGAGACTCAGACTCCAGCCTGTAGTGTGTTGACCATCACACAGCTAAGTAGAGACTGACTCCAGCCTGTAGTGTGTTGACCATCACACAGCTAAGTAGAGACTGACTCCAGTCTGTAGTGTGTTGACCATCACACAGCTAAGTAGAGACTGACTCCAGTCTGTAGTGTGTTGACCATCACACAGCTAAGTAGAGACTGACTCCAGTCTGTAGTGTGTTGACCATCACACAGCTAAGTAGAGACTGACTCCAGTCTGTAGTGTGTTGACCATCACACAGCTAAGTAGAGACTGACTCCAGCCTGTAGTGTGTTGACCATCACACAGCTAGCTGTAGTGTGTTGACCATCACACAGCTAAGTAGAGACTGACTCCAGTCTGTAGTGTGTTGACCATCACACAGCTAAGTAGAGACTGACTCCAGTCTGTAGTGTGACCATCACACAGCTGACCATCACACAGCTAAGTAGAGACTGACTCCAGTCTGTAGTGTGTTGACCATCACACAGCTAAGTAGAGACTGACTCCAGTCTGTAGTGTGTTGACCATCACACGGCTAAGTAGAGACTGACTCCAGCCTGTAGTGTGTTGACCATCACACAGCTAAGTAGAGACTGACTCCAGCCTGTAGTGTGTTGACCATCACACAGCTAAGTAGAGACTGACTCCAGTCTGTAGTGTGTGACCATCACACAGCTAAGTAGAGACTGACTCCAGTCTGTAGTGTGTTGACCATCACACAGCTAAGTAGAGACTGACTCCAGTCTGTAGTGTGTTGACCATCACACAGCTAAGTAGAGACTGACTCCAGTCTGTAGTGTGTTGACCATCACACAGCTAAGTAGAGACTGACTCCAGTCTGTAGTGTGTTGACCATCACACAGCTAAGTAGAGACTGACTCCAGCCTGTAGTGTGTTGACCATCACACAGCTAAGTAGAGACTGACTCCAGCCTGTAGTGTGTGAGATTGACACAGCTAAGTAGAGACTGACTCCAGTCTGTCACAAAGCACACATAGAGACTGACTCCAGCCTGTAGTGTGACCACCATCACACAGCTACACAGTCGCTGAAGTAGAGACTGACTCCAGTCTGTATGTTGACCATCAGAGCTAAGTAGAGACTCAGACTCCCAGTCTGTAGTGTATTGACCATCCACAGCTAAGTAGAGACTAGGTAGTGTGCCATTTGGGACTCACATGGGACAGGCAGGCAGCTAAGTACAAGAGGAACTCATCTAAGAAGCCTGAAAGCTAAGTAGAGACTGACTCCAGTCTGTACTGTGTTGACCATCACACAGCTAAAGTAGAGACTATAGTCTACTCAGCCTCTAGTGCCATCTTGACTCATCCAGCCAGGCCATCACACAGCTAATAGAGACTGACTCCAGCCTGTAGTGTGGACCATCACACAGCTAAGTAAAGACTGACTCAGTCTGTAGGGTGTCACCATGGGATCAATAGCTGACTGTACTGTATTGACCATCACACTAAAGAGACTGATCTCCAGTCTTCTTCTGTTGGCAACATACTGCATCAGCTATAGAGACTGACTCCAGTCTGGTGTTGACCATCCACAGCTAATGTAGAGACTGACTCCAGTCTGTATGTGTTGACCATCACACAGCTACAGTAGAGACTGACTCAGAGCCTGTAGTGTGTTGACCATCACACAGCTCACATAGAGACTGACTCAGTCTGTCAAGTAGAGACTGACTCCAGTGGTTGACCATTACACAGCTCAGTAGAGACTGACTCCAGCCTGTAGTGTGTTGACCATCACACAGCTAAGTAGAGACTGCCTCCAGTCAAACCATCACACAGCTAAGTAGAGACTGACTCAGCCTTAGTGTGTTGACCCTCACACAGCTCAAGTAGAGACTGACTCCAGTCTGTAGTGTGTTGACCATTACACAGCTAAGTAGAGACTGACTCCAGACTGTAGTGTGTTGACCATCACACAGCTAAGTAGAGACTGACTCCAGCCTGTCAGTTATTGACCAAAGGAACAGGGGTCAGTGAAGGAGACCACTCCAGTCTGTAAAGGCTTTCGGTTGATTCATAGACAAACATCCCAAATGAGCTATTATCAGAAGCCTGGTCTGAAGGCATATTATAGGGCGGTAATACTGATTCAGCAAAGCATCACATGAGGCTATTACACAGCTAAGGTGGACTGACTGAAGCCTGTATAGGTCTGATTCACCATCACACAGCTATTATCTGCCAGAGGTGACTAATAAGAGAGTGTGAAGAGGATTTAGAGGAGTGATTGACCATCACACAGCTATTATCAGAAGGTGACTGTGAGCCTGTTATAGGTCTGACCATCACACAAAGCAATAGAGACTGATCAGTCTGTAGTGTGTTGAATGCTTGGCATCACATCGTCTAACTGCCTCAGAAACATCACACTGAGTTATTATCAGAAGGTGGTCTGTGAAGGCATATTATGGGTCTGATTCACAAACATCACATGAGTTATTATCAGAAGGTGGTCTGTGAAGGCATATTATTCATAGATTCACAAACATCACATATGAGTTATTATCAGAAGGTGGTCTGTGAAGGCATATTATAGGACTGATTCAGGCAAACATCACATGAGGAACTATTATCAGAAGGTGGTCTGTGAAGGCATATAAGAAGCCTAGGTCTGCTTCACAAACATCACATATGAACTATTATCAGAAGGTGGTCTGTGAAGGCAGGCCCTGACTCAAAACATCACATGATGAAAGAGGATTAATATCAGAAGGTGGTCTGTGAAGGCATAACCTAGGTCTGATTCACAAAAGTCACATATGAGCTATTATCAGAAGGTGGTCTGTAAGGCATATTATAGAAGTCTGCCTCACAAACATCACATATGAGCTATTATCAGAAGGTGGTCTGTGAAGGCATATTATAGGTCTGATCAGCTACATCACATATGAGTTATTATCAGAAGGTGGTCTGTGAAGGCATATTATAGGTCTGATTCACAAACATCACATATGAGTTAATATCAGAAGGTGGTCTGTGAAGGCATATTATAGGTCTGCCTCACAAACATATGAACTATTATCAGAAGGTGGTCTGTGAAGGCATATTATAGGTCTGATTCACAAACATCACATATGAGTTAATATCAGAAGGTGGTCTGTGAAGGCATATTATAGGTCTGCCTCACAAACATCACATATGAGTTAATATCAGAAGGTGGTCTGTGAAGGCATATTATAGGTCTGATTCACAAACATCACATATGAGTTAATATCAGAAGGTGGTCTGTGAAGGCATATTATAGGTCTGATTCACAAACATCACATATGAGTTATTATCAGAAGGTGGTCTGTGAAGGCATATTATAGGTCTGATTCACAAACATCACATATGAGCTATTATCAGAAGGTGGTCTGTGAAGGCATATTATAGGTCTGATTCACAAACATCACATATGAGTTATTATCAGAAGGTGGTCTGTGAAGGCATATTATAGGTCTGATTCACAAACATCACATATGAGCTATTATCAGAAGGTGGTCTGTGAAGGCATATTATAGGTCTGATTCACAAACATCACATATGAGCTATTATCAGAAGGTGGTCTGTGAAGGCATATTATAGGTCTGATTCACAAACATCACATATGAGCTATTATCAGAAGGTGGTCTGTGAAGGCATATTATAGGTCTGATTCACAAACATCACATATGAGCTATTATCAGAAGGTGGTCTGTGAAGGCATATTATAGGTCTGATTCACAAACATCACATATGAGTTATTATCAGAAGGTGGTCTGTGAAGGCATATTATAGGTCTGATTAAAGGTGAGCACGTTCCTTTCAGGTGTTTTCCTGCACCAACATTCAATAAAGTACAGAGTAGATCCTACCTTCTCAGCCAGCCAGCCCAGGTGTCTGATCTCTCTGCTCCCTGCGATTCCTGTTCTTCCCGTGTGCTCTTTGACCTCCGTGATGACCTTGTTGATGAGGTTAGAGGTCGCCGACTGCATGACCTCGAACCAGGCCTGGGCCGAGGCTGTGTCTTTACACCGTAACACCACCGTATGCTTGGCGTCCGGAGAGTGCAGCTCTAACTGCCTGGAGAACACAAACAGATGGAGAAACATTCAGAAAGCCGTGAATTAGTTTGGTCACAGGCAAATAGCTCCCATAGCACAGCTTTCAGTGGACATGAGAAAAAGGCTTCTTCAGTTCAACAAAGACTACTTCCCTTTGAAGGGAAAGGAAGATGGCCCCTGTGTGCTTGATGATGTCCTCAGTGAATGGAAATGATCCCAAGCACCACTAAAAGACTGTTTCTCACAGCGTCTCGTCTTCTGGCTAAGATAAACATTTCCTTTGATGTACCTAGCACTGTGGGTGTGTATTTATTTACAGACTTGCTTTACTCATCATGGGTTGATAAAGTTTGGTTTATCACTTGTGGGATGTGCAGTAAGTTTCAAGCCTTTTTGGTATTGGAAACATTAGCTAAGTCTATTATGAATCCATTCAGCAAACAACACAACATAAATCAAATGAACAAGGTTGAAGGAAACCGTTTTCACCTCAGAGACCTGGGCCTTGAGTATGACCACTGTTGATACATCTACCTGTCATTAAGCAGAGACAGTGGGAGACCATGTTATCATGATGTCACAAACCACTAGATCAACTGCAGGTGCTCTCTCTCCTACTCGCCTCCACCAACCCTCTCCCCAGTCCCCCACCACAGTTAAAAATAGAAACCAGAGACTTGATTGAGGAGAAACAGAAGTCAGATGTCATATGGAGCGAGCTGAAGTGTTTACGTTAGTTAGAGGCTGGCTGGCTTGCTGGCTGGTTGGTTCCTGGAAAGAGGTCCAAGCTCTCCCCCAGACCTGCTGGGTTCAAAGACTATTTGGAATCATTTTGGAATCGTTTGCTTTAGTCTGCCTGGAGTGCCAGATGGGTGGGCATTGCACTTACAAGCTCAATCAAGCACAACTAAAGTATTTGAAAGACTTCAAATAGTATTTGAACCCAGGTGTGTTCTCCCCATTCAAGGCCCATCCACATTCAGTCAGGTCATCTCTCCAACATGGGACACTAACTACTGAGCCATTAAAGAAGCCAAGGCCAGATTTAGAAAGTGGACTCACTGTGTGGCAAATCTTTCAATGCCTTTCCTGGTCAATGATGGTCTGTCTACCTGTTCGTTTTCCACTGACAAACTGCTTTTTATTTGAGAGAAAAAAAACTGCTCGCAAAAGGCAAATATCTCAAGCTAAAATAAGCATGAAAAAACTGTTTTACACTTGAGCATCGTTTTACACAAACTCTCTCTCTGTCTCTCTGTTTTGTCTGTGTCTCCAGAGAGGGGAGAGTTTCAGACAAACTCATCTGCTCTCTCTGTCTGTCTGTCTCTCTGTCTGTCTGTCTCTGTCTGTCTGTCTGTCTGTCTGTCTGTCTGTCTGTCTGTCTGTCTGTCTGTCTGTCTGTCTGTCTGTCTGTCTGTCTGTCTGTCTGTCTTCTGTCTGTCCCTCCTCTGTCTGTCTGTCTTCTGTCTGTCTGTCTGTCTGTCTGTCTGTCTGTCTGTCTGTCTGTCTGTCTGTCTGTCTGTCTGTCTGTCTGTCTGTGTCTCCAGAGAGGGGAGAGTTTCCTCCCTCCTCAGACATATTTACTGCATCAGATTTACTGCCTCTCTCTCTCTCTCTCTCTCTGGAAGAGTGAGATATGCAGTAAATCTGTCTGAGGAGGGTCTCTTTCTCTCTGGAAGTGAAAGAGATGCAGTAAATCTGTCTGAGGATGGAGGAAACTCTCTCCTCTCCTGGCTGGGTAGTGTGGACGTCTGTCACCTAACAGCTGTTTAGCAGCTAAATAAAGCTGTGAAAGGTGCAGGAAACTCTCTCCTCTCCTGCCTGGGTAGTGTGGACGTCTCTCACCTAACAGCTGTTTACATTTCCACTAGTGACGAGAGCTCTGCTCCTCTCTACCAGTCAGCTACAACAAGCCTGCAGCACACGTCCGGAACATCTCAGATAGCAGCATGTGTGTTTGTGTGGTAACAGGCATCTTCCAGTATGTAGCTCTAAAGTACCTGAAGGTTGGCCTGTTGTTGTGAGCAACGTGCTGAAACGATGGAAGTACTTGATACACCACCAAAACATTGTAGTGACGCCAGTAAATATCACTCAATACTAACAAATGCTAGGTTGTGGTAGTGTGTGATATACATCTGATGTGTTTTGGGACAGACTGGATAAAACATTCACTACTTTGATGGTTATATTGTCATGTTTGTTACTGTCATTCTACTGTTAGTGTGATACTGCAACACTGACAACAGAGGTAAGACCGATGTGCTGTAAAAGTGATATTTAATTTTTGTTATAAACACAAAAAAAACTCTTTGCTTTGTTAATATGGGGTATTGTGTGTAGATTGATGAGGATTTTATTTATTTGTTCATTTTAGAATAAGACTTTAACATAGCAAACTGTGGAAAGAGTCAAGGGGTCTGAATACTTTCTGAATGCACTGTATGTGAGCCATTGGCTCATCATTAAGTAGGTTAGCTGTGGTCTAACCCCTCAGTGACTGATTTCCTCTTCATAGTGGTTCATCTCATAGACCAACGAGCATAGACATAGAACTACTAGAACTGTGGGACAATTCACTTTCTAGTCAAATTGCCATGGCTCTGAGGGCCTTCCTCTTCTAGTAATTATATTTCTATGCCACAGCACATCGGTCTTACCTCTGTTGTCAGTGTTGCAGTATCACACTAACAGTAGAACGACAGTAACAAACATGACAATATAACCATCAAAGTAGTGATGTTTGTGTGTCATATATAAATGACTGTATAAAGACCAGGCCTGTCTAAATGGCTGTATAAATACCAGGCCTGTCTAAATGACTGTATAAATACCAGGCCTGTCTAAATGACTGTATAAATACCAGGCCTGTCTAAATGACTGTATAAAGACCAGGCCTGTCTAAATGACTGTATAAATACCAGGCCTGTCTAAATGACTGTATAAATACCAGGCCTGTCTAAATGACTGTATAAATACCAGGCCTGTCTAAATGACTGTATAAATACCAGGCCTGTCTAAATGACTGTATAAAGACCAGGCCTGTCTAAATGACTGTATAAATACCAGGCCTGTCTAAATGACTGTATAAATACCAGGCCTGTCTAAATGACTGTATAAATACCAGGCCTGTCTAAATGACTGTATAAATACCAGGCCTGTCTAAATGACTGTATAAATACCAGGCCTGTCTAAATGACTGTATAAATGTCTAAATGACTGTATAAATACCAGGCCTGTCTAAATGACTGTATAAATACCAGGCCTGTCTAAATGACTGTATAAATACCAGGCCTGTCTAAATGACTGTATAAATACCAGGCCTGTCTAAAGGCCTGTCTAAATGACTGTATAAATACCAGGCCTGTCTAAAGGCCTGTCTAAATGACTGTATAAATACCAGGCCTGTCTAAATGACTGTATAAATACCATGCCTGTCTAAATGACTGTATAAAGACCAGGCCTGTCTGACTGTATAAATACCAGGCCTGTGTATAAATACCAGGCCTGTCTAAATGACTGTATAAAGAGGCCTGGCAAATCAGATCCATAAGGCTTTGTATAAAATAGGCCTGTCTAAATGACTGTATAAATACCAGGTAGGCCTGTCTAAATGACTGTATAAATACCAGGCCTGTCTAAATGACTGATAAATACCAGGCCTGTCTAAATGACTGTAGGCCTGTCTAGTGACTGTATAAATACCAGGCCTGTCTAAATGACTGTATAAATACCAGGCCTGTCTCAATGACTGTATAAATACCAGGCCTGTCTAAATGACTGTATAAATACCAGGCCTGTCTAAATGACTGTATAAATACCAGGCCTGTCTAAATGACTGTATAAATACCAGGCCTGTCTAAATGACTGTATAGATACCAGGCCTGTCTAAATGACTGGAGGTAGCCTAAATGGTTAGAGGCCTGTGAGGGACAGCAGGCCTGTCTAAATGGTTAAAGACCAGGCCTGTGTAAATGACTGTATAAAGACCAGGCCTGTCTAGACTGTAGCCTAAATGGTTAGAAATACCAGTGTAAATGGACAGCCTGTAGCCTAGTGGTTGACTGTAAATAGGGCCTGGCAGGTAGCCAGGCCTGGTTAGAGTGGAGGGACAGCAGGCCTGTCTAAATGACTGTATAAATACCAGGCCTGTCTAAATGACTGTATAAAGAGGCCTGTCAAATGACCTAGTGGTTAGAGTTATAAATACCAGGCCTGGTTAGAGTGTAGGGGCCTGTCAAATGACTGTAGCCTAGTGGTTAGAGTGTAGGGATGGCAGGTAGCCTAGTGGTTAAATACCAGGCCTGTCTCAGTGACTAGGGACTGTATAAATAGCCTGTCTGGTTAGAGTGTAAATGACTGGCAGGTAGCCTAGTGGTTAGAGTGTCTAAATGGTGGTAAAGACCAGGCCTGTCTAGACTGTATAAATACCAGGCCTAAATGGTTAGAGGCCTGTCTAAATGACTGTATAAATACAGGCCTAGCCTAAATGGTTAAAGGCCTGTCTAGGGACTGTACAGGTAGCCTGTCTAAATGGTTAAATACCAGGCCTGTCTAAATGGTTAAATACCAGGCCTGTCTAAATGACTGTATAAATACCAGGCCTGTAGCCCAGGCCTGTCTAGTGGTTAAATACCAGGCCTGTCTAGTGGAGGGACAGCAGGTAGCCTAAATGGTTAAAGTGTAGGGGCCTGTCTAAATGACTGTAGCCTGTCTAAATGATTAGAGTGTAGGGATGGCAGGACTAGCCTCCCGAGTGGTTAGAGGGGAGGGACGGCTGTAAAGGTGGGCTCAGTGGTTAGAGTGGTCGGGACAGGGTAGCCTAGTGGTTATAGATCAGGAGGTAAGGGAGGATGGCAAAGTCAGATCCATAACTTTGGGATAAAATAGAGTGTAGGGACGGCAGGTAGCCTAGTGGTTAGAGTGTAAGGACAGCAGGTAGCCTAGTGGTTAGAGTGTAAGGACAGCAGGTAGCCTAGTGGTTAGAGTGTAAGGACAGCAGGTAGCCTAGTGGTTAGAGTGTAGGGATGGCAGGTAGCCTAGTGGTTAGAGTGGAGGGACAGCAGGTAGCCTAGTGGTTAGAGTGTAGGGGCAGGCAGGTAGCCTAGTGGTTAGAGTGTAGGGACAGGCAGGTAGCCTAGTGGTTAGAGTGTAGGGATGGCAGGTAGCCTAGTGGTTAGAGTGGAGGGACGGCAGGTAGCCTAGTGGTTAGAGTATAGGGACGGCAGGGTAGCCTAGTGGTTAGAGTGTAGGGACGGCAGGTAGCCTAGTGGTTTGAGTGGAGGGACAGGCAGGTAGCCTAGTGGTTAGAGTGTAGGGGCAGGCAGGTAGCCTAGTGGTTAGAGTGTAGGGGCAGGCAGGTAGCCTAGTGGTTTGAGTGTAGGGGCAGGCAGGTAGCCTAGTGGTTAGAGTGTAGGGGCAGGCAGGTAGCCTAGTGGTTAGAGTGGATGGACTAGTAACCGAAAGGTTGCTAGATTGAACCCCCGAGCTGACAAGGTAAAAATCTGTGGTTCTGCCCCTGAACAAGGCAGTTAATCCACTGTTCCTAGACCAGTTAACCCACTGTTCCTATTCCAGTTAACCCACTGTTCCTAGACCAGTTAACCCACTGTTCCTAGACCAGTTAACCCACTGTTCCTAGACCAGTTAACCCACTGTTCCTAGACCAGTTAACCCACTGTTCCTAGACCAGTTAACCCACTGTTCCTATTCCAGTTAACCCACTGTTCCTAGACCAGTTAACCCACTGTTCCTAGACCAGTTAACCCACTGTTCCTAGGCCAGTTAACCCACTGTTCCTAGGCCAGTTAACCCACTGTTCCTAGGCCAGACTTACCCAGAAAGACTCACTGCTGTAATCACTGCCGAATGTGATTCTAACATGTATTGAGGCCGGGTTTCTGTACAGCACTTTATGACATCAGCTGATGTAAGAAGGGCTTTTTAAATCAACTTGATTGATTGATTATAAATACATTTGATTATTGACTCAGAGGTGGGAAAACCTATGTAAATGAGATATTTCTGTATTTCATTTTCAATAAATTTGCTAAAAACATGTTTTCACTTTGTTATTATGGGTTATTGTGTGTAGATGGGTGGGCCGAATTGTTTTTGATGGAATCCATTTTGAATTCAGGCTGTAACACAACAACATGTGGAATAAGTGAAGGGGTGTGACTACTTTCTGAAGGCTCTGCATCTGGCAAAACACTCGCAATATAAATCCAATCAATTCTAACTGTAGAAGTGTTACCCCACCTAGCCCTGCACCCCCTGCCGTTACGCCCCTGTAGATAATAATATACAGGGGGGAAACAGAATAATAGTCATGCAGAATGATGCTAGAGCCTTTACCTGTTTCCAGGGTCTGGAGAAGTCATGCAGAATGATGCTAGAGCCTTTACCTGTTTCCAGGGTCTGGAGAAGTCATGCAGAATGATGCTAGAGCCTTTACCTGTTTCCAGGGTCTGGAGACGTCATGCAGAATGATGCTAGAGCCTTTACCTGTTTCCAGGGAATGATGCTCCTTTACCTGTTTCCAGGGTCTAGAGCCTTTACCTGTTTCCAGGGTCTGGAGAAGTCATGAGAATGATGCTAGTTTACCTGTTTCCAGGGTCTGGAGATGCATAGAATCATGCTGTTTACCTGTTTCAGGGTCTGGAGAAGTCATGCAGAATGATGCTAGAGCCTTTACCTGTTTCCAGGGTCTGGAGAAGTCATGCAGAATGATGCTAGAGCCTTTACCTGTTTCATGGTGGGGGTGACGGGGGTTAGGGTCTGGAGAAGTCATGCAGAATGATGCTAGAGCCTTTACCTTCTTCAGGGTCTGGAGAAGTCTCATAATAAGTCAGTACTTCAGGGAATAGTCATGCAGAATGATGCTAGAGCCTTTACCTGTTTCTAGGGTCTGGGTCCAGTTCTATTAGTTCATTAGCAGTTCTAATGATGCTAGAGCCTTTACCTGTTTCCAGGGTCTGGAGAAGTCATGCAGAATGATGCTAGAGCCTTTACCTGTTTAGGGTCTGGAGAAGTCATGCAGAATGATGCTATTAGTGAGCTATTAGAGGTCCAGTTCTATTATACAGTTCTGTTAGTGGTCCAGTTCTATTATACAGTTCTATTAGTGGTCCAGTTCTATTAGAGGTCCAGTTCTATTATACAGTTCTATTAGTGGTCCAGTTCTATTAGAGGTCCAGTTCTATTATAATGATGCTAGTGGTCCAGTTCTATTAGAGGTCCTCAGTTCTATTAGTGGTCCAGTTCTATTATACAGTGTGGTCCAGTTCTATTAGAGGTCCAGTTCTACACAGTTCTATTATACAGTTCTATTAGTACCTCCTGTCCAGTTCTATTATACAGTTCTATTAGTGGGGTTATTATACTTCTATTAGTGGTCCAGTTCTATTAGGGTTCTATTATACAGTTCTATTAGTGGTCCAGTTCTATTAGAGGTCCAGTACAGTTCTATTATACAGTTCTATTAGTGGTCCAGTTCTATTATACAGTTCTATTAGTGGTCCAGTTCTATTATACAGTTCTATTAGTGGTCCAGTTCTATTATACAGTTCTATTAGTGGTCCAGTTCTATTATACCAGTTCTATTATACAGTTCTATTAGTGGTCCAGTTCTATTAGAGGTCCAGTTCTATTATACAGTTCTATTAGTGGTCCAGTTCTATTATACAGTTCTATTAGTGGTCCAGTTTCTATTATACAGTTCTATTAGTGGTAGTTCTATTAGTCCAGTTCTATTATACAGTTCTATTAGTGGTCCAGTTCTATTATACAGTTCTATTAGTGGTCCAGTTCTATTAGAGGTCCAGTTCTATTATACAGTTCTATTAGTGGTCCAGTTCTATTATACAGTTCTATTAGTGGTCCAGTTCTATTAGAGGTCCAGTTCTATTATACAGTTCTATTAGTGGTCCAGTTCTATTATACAGTTCTAACCCAGTTCTATTATACAGTTCTATTAGTGGTCCAGTTCTATTAGAGGTGTTCTATTATACAGTTCTATTAGTGGTCCAGTTCTATTATACAGTTCTATTAGTGGTCCAGTTCTATTAGAGGTCCAGTTCTATTATACAGTTCTATTAGTGGTCCAGTTCTATTATACAGTTCTATTAGTGGTCCAGTTCTATTAGTGGTCCAGTTCTATTATACAGTTCTATTAGTGGTCCAGTTCTATTATTCTATTATACAGTTCTATTAGTGGTCCAGTTCTATTATCAGTTCTATTAGTGGTCCAGTTCTATTAGAGGTCCAGTTCTATTATACAGTTCTATTAGTGGTCCAGTTCTATTATACAGTTCTATTAGTGGTCCAGTTCTATTATACAGTTCTATTAGTGGTCCAGTTCTATTAGTGGTCCAGTTCTATTATACAGTTCTATTAGTGGTCCAGTTCTATTATACAGTTCTATTAGTGGTCCAGTTCTATTATACAGTTCTATTAGTGGTCCAGTTCTATTATACAGTTCTATTAGTGGTCCAGTTCTATTATACAGTTCTATTAGTGGTCCAGTTCTAGTTCTATTAGTGGTCCAGTTCTATTAGAGGTCCAGTTCTATTATACAGTTCTATTAGTGGTCCAGTTCTATTATACAGTTCTATTAGTGGTCCAGTTCTATTATACAGTTCTATTAGTGGTCCAGTTCTATTATACAGTTCTATTAGTGGTCCAGTTCTATTATACAGTTCTATTAGTGGTCCAGTTCTATTAGAGGTCCAGTTCTATTATACAGTTCTATTAGTGGTCCAGTTCTATTATACAGTTCTATTAGTGGTCCAGTTCTATTAGAGGTCCAGTTCTATTATACAGTTCTATTAGTGGTCCAGTTCTATTAGAGGTCCAGTTCTATTATACAGTTCTATTAGTGGTCCAGTTCTATTATACAGTTCTATTAGTGGTCCAGTTCTATTAGAGGTCCAGTTCTATTATACAGTTCTATTAGTGGTCCAGTTCTATTATACAGTTCTACCAGTTCTATTATACAGTTCTATTAGTGGTCCAGTTCTATTAGAGGTCCAGTTCATACAGTTCTATTAGTGGTCAGTTCTATTAGTTCTATTAGGTCCAGTTCTATTAGAGGTCCAGTTCTATTAGTGGTCCAGTTCTATTATACAGTTCTATTAGTGGTCCAGTTCTATTAGTTCTATTAGTGGTCCAGTTCTATTATACAGTTCTATTAGTGGTCCAGTTCTATTAGAGGTCCAGTTCTATTATACTTCTATTAGTGGTCCAGTTCTATTATACAGTTCTATTAGTGGGTCCAGTTCTATTATACAGTTCTATTAGTGGTCCAGTTCTATTAGAGGTCCAGTTCTATTATACAGTTCTATTAGTGGTCCAGTTCTATTATACAGTTCTATTAGTGGTCCAGTCCAGTTCTATTATACAGTTCTATTAGTGGTCCAGTTCTATTAGAGGTCAGTTCTATTATACAGTTCTATTAGTGGTCCAGTTCTATTAGAGGTCCAGTTCTATTATACAGTTCTATTAGTGGTCCAGTTCTATTAGAGGTCCAGTTCTATTATACAGTTCTATTAGTGGTCCAGTTCTATTAGAGGTCCAGTTCTATTAGTGGTCCAGTTCTATTAGAGTTCTATTAGTGGTCCAGTTCTATTATACAGTTCTATTAGTGGTCCAGTTCTATTATACAGTTCTATTAGTGGTCCAGTTCTATTAGTGGTCCAGTTCTATTAGAGGTCCAGTTCTATTATACAGTTCTATTAGTGGTCCAGTTCTATTATACAGTTCTATTAGTGGTCCAGTTCTATTAGAGGTCCAGTTCTATTATACAGTTCTATTAGTGGTCCAGTTCTATTAGAGGTCCAGTTCTATTATACAGTTCTATTAGTGGTCCAGTTCTATTAGTGGTCCAGTTCTATTATACAGTTCTATTAGTGGTCCAGTTCTATTAGAGGTCCAGTTCTATTATACAGTGTGTCCAGTTCTATTAGAGGTCCAGTTCTATTATACAGTTCTATTAGTGGTCCAGTTCTATTAGTGGTCCAGTTCTATTATACAGTGGTCCAGTTCTATATTAGTGGTCCAGTTCTATTAGAGGTCCAGTTCTATTAGTGGTCCAGTTCTATTAGTGGTCCAGTTCTATTAGTGGTCCAGTTCTATTAGAGGTCCAGTTCTATTAGTGGTCCAGTTCTATTAGAGGTCCAGTTCTATTATACAGTTCTATTAGTGGTCCAGTTCTATTATACAGTTCTATTAGTGGTCCAGTTCTATTAGAGGTCCAGTTCTATTAGTGGTCCAGTTCTATTAGTTCTATTATCCAGTTCTATTAGTGGTCCAGTTCTATTAGTGGTCCAGTTCTATTAGTGGTCCAGTTCTATTAGGGTCCAGTTCTATTATACAGTTCTATTAGTGGTCCAGTTCTATTATACAGTCCAGTTCTATTATACAGTGGTCCAGTTCTATTAGTTCTATTAGGTCCAGTTCTATTAGTGGTCCAGTTCTATTAGTGGTCCAGTTCTATTATGGTCCAGTTCTATTAGTTCTTCTATTAGTGGTCCAGTTCTATTAGTGGTCCAGTTCTATTAGTGGTCCAGTTCTATTAGTGGTCCAGTTCTACTAGTGGTCCAGTTCTATTAGTGGTCCAGTTCTATTAGTGGTCCAGTTCTATTAGTGATCCAGTTCTATTATACAGTTCTATTAGTGGTCCAGTTCTATTAGTGGTCCAGTTCTATTAGTGGTCCAGTTCTATTAGTGTCCAGTTCTATTAGTGGTCCAGTTCTATTAGTGGTCCAGTTCTATTAGTGGTTCAGTTCTATTAGTGGTCCAGTTCTATTAGTGGTCCAGTTCTATTATACAGTTCTATTAGTGGTCCAGTTCTATTAGTGGTCCAGTTCTATTATTAGTGGTCCAGTTCTATTAGTGGTCCAGTTCTATTAGTGGTCCAGTTCTATTAGTGGTCCAGTTCTATTAGTGGTCCAGTTCTATTAGTGGTCCAGTTCTAGTGGTCCAGTTCTATTAGTGGTCCAGTTCTATTAGTGGTCCAGTTCTATTAGTGGTCCAGTTCTATCCAGTTCTATTAGTGGTCCAGTTCTATTAGTTCCAGTTCTATTAGTGGTCCAGTTCTATTAGTGGTCCAGTTCTATTAGTGGTTCGGTTCTATTAGTGGTCAGTTCTATTAGTGGTCCAGTTCTATTAGTGGTCCAGTTCTATTAGTGGTCCAGTTCTATTAGTGGTCCAGTTCTATTAGTGGTCCAGTTCTATTAGTGGTCCAGTTCTATTAGTGGTCCAGTTCTATTATACAGTTCTATTAGGGTCCAGTTCTATTAGTGGTTCCAGTTCTATTAGTGGTCCAGTTCTATTAGTGGTCCAGTTCTATTAGTGGTCCAGTTCTATTAGTGGTCCAGTTCTATTAGTGGTCCAGTGGTGGTCCAGTTCTATTAGTGGTTCAGTTCTATTAGTGGTCCAGTTCTATTAGTGGTCCAGTTCTATTAGTGGTCCAGTTCTATTAGTGGTCCAGTTCTATTAGTGGTCCAGTGCTATTAGTGGTCCAGTTCTATTAGTGGTCCAGGTCTGTTAGAAGTGTTAATCCATTCTACAACGTGTTCTGAACTCACATCTATGAGTCACAACACACATCATACCTTGTACCCAGTTTAACACTTTCTGTGAACTCAAAGATATTGCACCTCCATGGGAAAACGTTGGTTGGCATTGTTTGAGAGGATTAGATGGATCGCTCCAAACTATGGATGTGGACCTGGCCAACAGCTGAGAGATGAGAGTCATTGGAAGTATTCCACACCACACAAGAGGCCTTATCCGACCAAAGACCACAACTCTGGGACATGGGATTCATTAGTCATTTGGTGGCTACACAGTTTCATAGACACAATCTGTGAATCACGTTAAATCCACAGCATTGATCACGAGTCACAGTAGACATGAATAACATAGCTATTATTACCCTGCTATAAACAAAATGTATCAGACTGTATGGAGTTAGTTTAAATTACAGGGTCATGTGAACAACACCGATGTCAACCATTTACTCACTGTAAAAGGCAGGGACCTGCTTCCACCAACAGTGATCTGTCTGACTGCCTTACATCAATCTCGAAAGAGAAGTGGCAATATATTACAGAAATATATGACGTTTTAACAGTTTATATTCCTAAATTATGGAGCTCTAAACGTATCAGCTGATGAACAGTTCTGGCATTCACTGTTCGTATTTCATCAATCCAAGGGAAGGTTTCAGAGGATAACATGACAAAGATGTACTGTAAGTCGCTCTGGATAAGAGCGTCTGCTAAATGACTTAAATGTAATGTAAATGTAAATGTGTACAAACACGACACAGGAGGTTGGTGGAACCTTAATTGGGGAGGACTGGGCTCGTGGTAATGACTGGAGTGGAATCAGTGGAATGGTATCAAATACATCAAACACATGGTTTCCATCCGTTTGATGCCATTCCATTAACTCCATTCCGGCTATTATTATGAGCTGTCCTCCCCTCAGAAACCTCCCCTGAAACACGAGTACAGGCCCTGTTCTTTAAGGAACCAAGTAAAGAAACCTCCCCTGAAACACGAGTACAGGCCCTGTTCTTTAAGGAACCAAGTAAAGAAACCTCCCCTGAAACACGAGTACAGGCCCTGTTCTTTAAGGAACCAAGTAAAGAAACCTCCCCTGAAACACGAGTACAGGCCCTGTTCTTTAAGGAACGAAGTAAAGAAACCTCCCCTCAAACACGAGTACAGGCCCTGTTCTTTAAGGAACGAAGTAAAGAAACCTCCCCTCAAACACGAGTACAGGCCCTGTTCTTTAAGGAACAAAGTAAAGAAACCTCCCCTGAAACACGAGTACAGGCCCTGTTCTTTAAGGAACGAAGTAAAGAAACCTCCCCTGAAACACGAGTACAGGCCCTGTTCTTTAAGGAACGAAGTAAAGAAACCTCCCCTGAAACACGAGTACAGGCCCTGTTCTTTAAAAAGAAACCTCCCTGAAACACGAACAGAAAGAAACCTCCCCTGAAACACGAGTACAGGCCCTGTTCTTTAAACACGAACAGGCCCTGTTCTTTAAGGAACGAAAAGAAACCTCCCTGAAACACGAGTACAGGCCCTGTTCTTTAAGGAACAAAGTAAAGAAACCTCTCCTGAAACACGAGCACAGGCCCCGTTCTTTAAGGAACGAAGTAAAGAAACCTCCCTGAAACACGAGTACAGGCCCTGTTCTTTAAGGAACAAAGTAAAGAAACCTCCCCTGAAACACGAGTACAGGCCCTGTTCTTTAAGGAATGAAGTAAAGAAACCTCCCCTGAAACACGAGTACAGGCCCTGTTCTTTAAGGAACGAAGGAGAATAAGCAAAGAAAGGTATCAACATCGAACAGAAGTGTAAGATTATCATTATGCATAGAAGCTGACAGATTTGGCAAACAGATAGGCTTACCTCTGCAAGGGCAGGGTATGAAGTCGTCTTACGGGAATTCCTTGCTGAAGCCCTTTCATCTAATCCTCACGCTTATGTTGTAGTTGTGGTGTCATTAGTTCAGGCGCCAGCGGGATGCTTTCAGAGTGAGGTCATACATAGAACTTGGAGTATTCCTCTCTCGTTTGCCTCTCTCTCTATCACTAATCGCTCCTATCTACTGGTTCTGCTCTCTCCTATCTACTGGTTCTGCTCTCTCCTTCCTTCTGGTTCTGCTCTCTCCTATCTACTTGTTCTGCTCTCTCCTATCTACTGGTTCTGCTCTCTCCTATCTACTGGTTCTGCTCTCTCCTATCTACTGGTTCTGCTCTCTCCTTCCTACTGGTTCTGCTCTCTCCTATCTACTGGTTCTGCTCTCTCCTATCTACTGGTTCTGCTCTCTCCTATCTACTGGTTCTGCTCTCTCCTATCTACTGGTTCTGCTCTCTCCTTCCTTCTGGTTCTGCTCTCTCCTATCTACTGGTTCTGCTCTCTCCTATCTACTGGTTCTGCTCTCTCCTTCCTACTGGTTCTGCTCTCTCCTTCTTTCTGGTTCTGCTCTCTCGTATCTACTGGTTCTGCTCTCTCCTATCTACTGGTTCTGCTCTCTCCTATCTACTGGTTCTGCTCTCTCATCTACTTGTTCTGCTCTCTCCTTCCTACTGGTTCTCTCTCCTATCTACTGGTTCTGCTCTCTCCCATCTACTGGTTCTGCTCTCTCCTTCCTACTGGTTCTCTCTCCCATCTACTGGTTCTGCTCTCTCTTCCTTGGTTCTGCTCTCTCCTATCTACTGGTTCTGCTCTCTCCTATCTACTGGTTCTGCTCTCTCCTTCCTACTGGTTCTGCTCTCTCCTATCTACTGGTTCTGCTCTCTCCTTCCTACTGGTTCTGCTCTCTCCTATCTACTGGTTCTGCTCTCTCCTATCCTGGTTCTGCACTGGTTCTGCTCTCTCCTATCTACTGGTTCTGCTCTCTCCTATCTACTGGTTCTGCTCTCTCCTCCTTCTGGTTCTCTCCTTCTACTGGTTCTGTTCTGGTTCTGCTCTCTCCTTCCTACTGGTTCTGCTCTCTCCTATCTACTGGTTCTGCTCTCTCCTTCCTACTGGTTCTGCTCTCTCCTTCCTACTGGTTCTGCTCTCTCCTATCTACTGGTTCTGCTCTCTCCTATCTACTGGTTCTGCTCTCTCCTATCTACTGGTTCTGCTCTCTCCTTCCTACTGGTTCTGCTCTCTCCTTCCTACTGGTTCTGCTCTCTCCTTCCTACTGGTTCTGCTCTCACCTTCCTACTGGTTCTGCTCTCACCTTCCTACTGGTTCTGCTCTCACCTTCCTACTGGTTCTGCTCTCACCTTCCTACTGGTTCTGCTCTCACCTTCCTACTGGTTCTGCTCTCACCTTCCTACTGGTTCTGCTCTCACCTTCCTACTGGTTCTGCTCTCTCCTTCCTACTGGTTCTGCTCTCCTCTACTGGTTCTGCTCTCCTACTACTGGTTCTGCTCTCTCCTTCCTACTGGTTCTGCTCTCTCCTATCTACTGGTTCTGCTCTCTCCTTCCTACTGGTTCTGCTCTCTCCTATCTACTGGTTCTGCTCTCTCTTCCTACTGGTTCTGCTCTCTCCTATCTACTGGTTCTGTTCTCTCCTTCTACTGGTTCTGCTCTCTCCTTCTACTCTGCTCTCTCCTATCTACTGGTTCTGCTCTCTCCTATCTACTGGTTCTGCCTCTCCTTCTACTGGTTCTGCTCTCTCCTTCCTACTGGTTCTGCTCTCTCCTTCCTACTGGTTCTGCTCTCTCCTTCTACTGGTTCTGCTCTCTCTGGTTCTGCTCTCTACTGGTTCTGCTCTCTCCTATCTACTGGTTCTGCTTTCTCCTTCCTACTGGTTCTGCTCTCTCCTTCCTACTGGTTCTGCTCTCTCCTTCCTACTGGTTCTGCTCTCTCCTATCCACTGGTTCTGCTCTCTCCTTCTACTGGTTCTTCCTATCTACTGGTTCTGCTCTCTCCTTCCTACTGGTTCTGCTCTCTCCTTCCTACTGGTTCTGCTCTCTCCTTCCTACTGGTTCTGCTCTCTCCTTCCTACTGGTTCTGCTCTCTCCTTCCTACTGGTTCTGCTCTCTCCTTCCTACTGGTTTAGCTCTCTCCTTCCTACTGGTTCTCTCCTTCCTACTGGTTTAGCTCTCTCCTTCCTACTGGTTCTCTCTCTCCTTCCTACTGGTTCTCTCTCCTTCCTACTGGTTCTGCTCTCTCCTTCCTACTGGTTCTCTCTCCTTCCTACTGGTTCTTCCTACTGGTTCTGCTCTCTCCTTCTCTGGTTCTTCCCTTCCTACTGGTTCTGCTCTCTCCTTCCTACTGGTTCTGCTCTCTCCTTCTACTGGTTCTGCTCTCTCCTTCCTACTACTGGTTCTGCTCTCTCCTTCCTACTGGTTCTGCTCTCTCCTTCCTACTGGTTCTGCTCTCTCCTTCTACTGGTTCTGCTCTCTCCTTCCTACTGGTTCTTCCAACTGGTTCTCTCTCCTCCTACTGGTTCTGCTCTCCTTCTGGTTCTCTCTCTATCTACTGGTTCTGCTTCTCTCCTTCCTACTGGTTCTCTACTGGTTCTGCTCTCTCCTTCCTACTGGTTCTGCTCTCTCTGGTTCTGCTCTCTCCTTCCTACTGGTTCTGCTCTCTCCTTCTTACTGGTTATGCTGGTGGTTCTCTCTCCTATCTACTGGTTCTGCTCTCTCCTTCCTACTGGTTCTCTCTTCCTACTGGTTCTGCTCTCCTTCTACTGGTTCTGCTCTCTCCTTCCTACTGGTTCTGCTTCTCCTTCCTACTAGTTCTCTCTCCTTCTACTGGTTCTGCTCTCTCCTTCCTACTGGTTCTCTCTCCTATCTACTGGTTCTGCTCTCTCCTTCCTACTGGTTCTGCTCTCTCCTTCCTACTGGTTCTGCTCTCTCCTTCCTACTGGTTCTGCTCTCTCCTTCTTTCTGGTTCTGCTCTCTCCTATCTACTGGTTCTGCTCTCTCGTATCTACTGGTTCTGCTCTCTCCTATATTCTGGTTCTGCTCTCTCCTATCTACTGGTTCTGCTCTCTCCTATCTACTGGTTCTGCTCTCTCCCATCTACTGGTTCTGCTCTCTCCTTCCTACCTTGCAGAACTGTTCGTTTGTTGTTTTTGTTCAAGTGTTGGTATTTATTAAACATATTATAAATAGTTACCACGCTGCACCTTGGTCCTCTTCTCCTTCTCCCGACGACATTTGTTACATCGTTTTTGCTACAAAAGACATGAGCTCAAACTGAATCTGAAAAATTAACTTACAAGATTTCCTTTTTGATATTGAATGTATTTGCAAAATATAGCAGGAGAGAATAATGACTGCATTGAAATAGAACATAACATAATAGAATATAACATCTAAAAATGTATCATGGTTTGTATCATGGTTTGGTCGTGTGTAATGAATTTCCTCCTCTTCTTCCGAAGAGGAGAGGCGAAACGGATCAGAGGACCAATACGCGGCGTGGTAAGTGTCCATGGTTCTTTTAATACGTTAAGGTACACATGAACAACTGACTACAAAAAACAAGAAATGTGAAAACTCAAAACAGTCCTATCTGGTGCAAAGACAGAGACAGGAACAATCACCCACAAACACACAGTGAAACCCAGGCTACCTAAGTATAATTCTCAATCAGAGACAACTAATGACACCTGCCTCTGATTGAGAACCATACTAGGCCGAAACATAGAAATACCCAAATCATAGAAAAACAAACATAGACTGCCCACCCAACTCACGCCCTGACCATACTAACTAAATACAAAACACAGGAAATAAAGGTCAGAACGTGACATCGTGTTCCTACTCATCGACCACATTGTCCTGTTAATGCACGTGGTTTGGGCAGTACGTCTCTACTCCATCCTGCTTGTTCGTAGAAAAACGGTCCGAATGAGCTTTCTGAATGAATCGACGTCACCATAGAAACCCGGCTGGTAGAAACCCCAAGTCACTGAGAGAATCTCAACCTAATGGTTGGGTGCAAGTCATTTCTTCTTCAGTTATTATCCATACAATGGAAGCCCATTATAGAAGCCAGCATGTCTCTGAATTCTGAAATAACATTAAAAATCTATCTGCCCTATTGTCAGGTGTAATAATAACCAAGTCTTTGTGTTGTCAGCCCGTTAACTAGACACAGCCATTAGAGCTCGTTACATGTATTAACGTGGGAACAGAATGGAGAGCTTTGTTAGCTGCTCTTATGGAGCCGAGAAAAGAAAATGGCTAATTTGACGTGAGTAACTTCTGGATGAATAAAACAACCAGGAACAAAAGGGGACTTTTTTTATGAGACTTTAATTCAAAACACCTCATACAGAATACACAGAGGTCTTTAATTGCAGAATAGAATGGAACTCTTTTTTTTAACCTCCTCTGAATGGGCAGGTAGATACTGCTACAGAACAAAACACCTCGTACAGAATACACAGAGGTCTACAAGGTATCTTTTCCCCCTCTGCCGCCTGAAAAGGTCTGATGTTATCAAAGCAAGAACAGGTACTTGAACGCCCGGTTCAATGGGACTACAGTTTATATCAACTTTAGCAGAAATATTTGTAACGACCGTTTGGTGGAAGAAGGTGAGGACCAGGATGCAGCCTGGTAAAGTGTTCATGTTTTTATAAGAAATAAAACAACAAAAACGAACAGCCTGGTAAAGTGTTCATGTTTTTATAACGAACAGAAAAAGTTTGGTTGAAGAAGGGACAACCTGGTAAAGTGTTCATGTTTTTATAACAACCAGGCTTGGTTGAAGAAGTAGGTTCCAATCAGGATGCAGGCTGGTAAAGTGTTCAACCAGGCTGCCTGAGGACCAGGAGCAGCCTGGTAAAGTGTTCATGTTTTTATAGGGACAGGTGCCTCTTCTCAATCAGAGACAACCAGGCTGCCTAAAGTACGGTTCTCAATCAGGGACAACCAGGCTGCCTAAGTACGGTTCTCAATCAGGGACAACCAGGCTGCCTAAGTACGGTTCTCAATCAGGGACAACCAGGCTGCCTAAGCACAAAAATACGGTTCTCAATCAGGGACAACCAGGCTGCCTCAATCAGGGACAACCAGGCTGCCTACGGTTCTCAATCAGGGACAACCAGGCTGCCTAAGTACGGTTCTCAATCAGGGACAACCAGGCTGCTGCCTAAGTACGGTTCTCAATCAGGGACAACCAGGCTGCCTCTCAATCAGGGACAACCAGGCTGCCTAAGTACGGTTCTCAATCAGGGACAACCAGGCTGCCTAAGTACGGTTCTCAATCAGGGACAACCAGGCTGCCTAAGTACGGTTCTCAATCAGACAACCAGGCTGCCTACAATCAGGGACAACCAGGCTGCCTAAGTACGGTTCTCAATCAGAGACAACCAGGCTGCCTAAGTACGGTTCTCAATCAGGGACAACCAGGCTGCCTAAGTACGGTTCTCAATCAGGTTCAACCAGGCTCAATCAGGACAACCAGGCTGCCTAAGTACGGTTCTCAATCAGGGACAACCAGGCTGCCTAAGTACGGTTCTCAATCAGGGACAACCAGGCTGCCTAAGTACGGTTCTCAATCAGGGACAACCAGGCTACCTAAGTACGGTTCTCAATCAGAGACAACCAGGCTGCCTAAGTACGGTTCTCAATCAGGGACAACCAGGCTGCCTAAGTACGGTTCTCAATCAGGGACAACGATTGACAGCTGCCTCTGATTGAGAACCATACCAGGCCAAACACAGAAAATACCAACTCAATAGAAAAACAAACATAGACAACCCACCCAAATCATGCCCTGATCATACTAAAACAAAGACATAACAAAAGAACTAAGGTCAGAACGTGACAATATTAGATAATATCACAGTGAGATTGACTGTGTTCATAGCATGACTTCTATGTTAAGAACAACAGGGTGGGGAGTCTGTACTGGAGCTTTATGGGGGAAACAAGTTAAAGGACAATATTCAAATAATGAATTCAGTCAAAGTAAACGAACAGTAAATTCACAGAGTGGATAACAGGAGTGTTGAGAACTGATTTATAAACTGTACTAGGGCCAGGAGTTATAAACTGTACTAGGGCCAGGAGTTATAAACTGTACTAGGGCCAGGAGTTATAAACTGTACTAGGGCCAGGAGTTATAAACTGTACTAGGGCCAGGAGTTATAAACTGTACTAGGGCCAGGAGTTATAAACTGTACTAGGGCTGTACAGGGCCAGTTATAAACTGTACTAGGGCCAGGAGTTATAAACTGAGTTATAAACTGTACTAGGGCCATGAGTTATAAACTGTACTAGGGCCAGGAGTTATAAACTGTACTAGGGCCAGGAGTTATAAACTGTACTAGGGCCAGGAGTTATAAACTGTACTAGGGCCAGGAGTTATAAACTGTACTAGGGCCAGGAGTTATAAACTGTACTAGGGCCAGGAGTTATAAACTGTACTAGGGCCAGGAGTTATAAACTGTACTAGGGCCAGGAGTTATAAACTGTACTAGGGCCAGGAGTTATAAACTGTACTAGGGCCAGGAGTTATAAACTGTACTAGGGCCAGGAGTTATAAACTGTACTAGGGCCAGGAGTCGATGGTTCACTCTGTCATCACAGCTTGTGTGTGTGTGATTTATAAACTGTACTAGGGCCAGGAGTAGATTGTTCACTCTGTCATCACAGCTTGTGTGTGTGTGATTTATAAACTGTACTTGGGCCAGGAGTTATAAACTGTACTAGGGCCAGGAGTTATAAACTGTACTAGGGCCAGGAGTAGATGGTTCACTCTGTCATCACAGCTTGTGTGTGTGTGTGTGTGTGTGTGTGTGTGTGTGTGTGTGTGTGTGTGTGTGTGTGTGTGTGTGTGTGTGTGTGTGTGTGTGTGTGTGTGTGTGTGTGTGTGTGTGTGTGTGTGTGTGTGTGTGTGTGTGTGTGGCCTCACTACTACTAACAGCTGGTGTAGTCAGGAAAGCTTCTCTGATGACAGAACAACCAGTCAACATGCAGAGAGCGTTGTAGTCCTGACTGCCTGCTGATCACACACACACACACACACACACACAGGTGAATGTGATGACAGCCACGCAGTAGACAGTAGAGGCTCAATGAGACACACACAGAGAGGTGAATTTTGATGACAGCCACGCAGTAAATCAAATCAAATCAAAAAAAATTATATAGCCCTTCGTACATCAGCTGATATCTCAAAGTGCTGTACAGAAACCCAGCCTAAAACCCCAAACAGCAAGCAATGCAGGTGTAGAAGGTGTGTGTGTGTGTGTGTGTGTGTGTGTGTGTGTGTGTGTGTGTGTGTGTGTGTGTGTGTGTGTGTGTGTGTGTGTGTGTGTGTGTGTGTGTGTGTGTGTGTGTGTGTGTGTGTGTGTGTGTGTGTAATGCAAACATTGTACCTTTTCTAGAAAATGATATTGACATTGTGATGTAACAACTGTTTGTCCGCCTTTAAGTGAAGGACTTCCCTACTGGCTCTGCTGTGGTGTGGTGAAGTTTCAACTGAGAGGGAAGCTGAAACACGGGACTCTTCTGGTGTAGTGGGGCTTCAACTGAGAGAGAAGCTGAAACACGGGAGTCCTCTGGTGTAGTGATGCTTCAACTGAGAGAGAAGCTGAAACACGGGAGTCCTCTGGTGTAGTGATGCTTCAACTGAGAGAGAAGCTGAAGCACGGGAGTCCTCTGGTATAGTGGGGCTTCAGCTGAGAGAGAAGCTGAAACACGGGAGTCCTCTGGTGTAGTGAGGCTTCAGCTGAGAGAGAAGCTGAAACACGGGAGTCCTCTGGTATAGTGAGGCTTCAACTGAGAGAGAAGCTGAAACACGGGAGTTCTCTGGTGTAGTGGGGCTTCAACTGAGAGAAGCTGAAACACGGGAGTCCTCTGGTGTAGTGGGGCTTCAACTGAGAGAGAAGCTGAAACACGGGAGTTCTCTGGTGTAGTGAGGCTTCAACTGAGAGAGAAGCTGAAACACAGGAGTCCTCTGGTGTAGTGGGGCTTCAACTGAGAGAGAAGCTGAAACACGGGAGTTCTCTGGTGTAGTGGGGCTTCAACTGAGAGAGAAGCTGAAACACGGGAGTCCTCGGGAGTATGACAGTAAAGCACAAATCAGCTGTTTCCTCATCTTCACTCCAATTCCTCTGACCAGAACTCACCTTCTCAAGTACAATACTGTATCTCATACACGGTGTACTCAAAGGCATACATTGTAATCATGTTGTAGTCATTGCTGTACATTATCCCCATGCTTCATTCATAATTCACACACATTGAACATGCTACAGTATGTACATATTGTTATTAGCTCTTCAGAACAGTCTTTACACACACACATGACGCTGAATGTCTCAGGAGGACAATGCATTCCAACCAGAGGAGGCTGGTGGGGGGGAGCTGTAGGAGGACAGGCTCATTGTAATGGCTGGAATGAAATACATGGAATGTAGTCAAACATGTGTTTTCCATATGTTTGATATCGTTCCAATAGTTCCATTCCAGCGATGACAATGAGGCCGCCCTCCTATAGCTCCTCCCACTAGCCTCCTCTGACTTCAACCCCGTACTGTCTTTGAGCTTATCATTACAGCAGACCTCTGCTCTACCCTGCTGGGACCCTACTTCCTTCTGCTGAACTGTAATAACCATGCTCTGTCTGTGTGTGTGTGTGTGTGTGTGTGTGTGTGTGTGTGTGTGTGTGTGTGTGTGTGTGTGTGTGTGTGTGTGTGTGTGTG
>NW_026287413.1:0-2500 GCF_023373465.1 Oncorhynchus keta | reverse complement strand
GTAGTTTTTCTAGATTTAGAAGGTTAAACAACATGTATAAAGCAAACATGAACCCTTTGGTCTTGTACAGAAAATACTTACATTGTTTAATGTTGCAGAACAGTGATTACACATTCTTTTCTTAGAATATTGACACACAAAAAAATATATATTTTTAAGGTGGTTAGCCATCAAGTGACAGAGTTGACAAGCCACTTACGGAGTTGACAACAGATACTCAAAACAGATATATCTTTGCCTTATAAAAGTAGAAGTTAAATACAAACGTTTGTAAAGTATGGAAAATAATTAATTTAAAAAATCCCCAATAAAAACAATCATTCTATTAGATTTTTCAGCACTCTGACAGAGTTGATGTTTTACTTCATTCAATAATTCCTTTTCTTTCATGATCGGCTATGAAAAGCCAACTGACATTTACTCCTGAGGTGCTGACTTGCTGCACCCTCGACAACTACTGTGATTATTATTATTTGACCATACTGGTCATTTATGAACATTTGAACATCTTGGCCATGTTCTGTTATAATCTCCACCTGGCACAGCCAGAAGAGGACTGGCCACCCACATAGCCTGGTTCCTCTCTAGGTTTATAATCTCCACCCCTCATAGCCTGGTTCCTCTCTAGGTTTCTTCCTAGGTTTTGGCCTTTCTAGGGAGTTTTTCCTAGCCACCGTGCGTCTACACCTGCATTGCTTGCTGTTTGGGGTTTTAGGCTGGGTTTCTGTACAGCACTTTGAGATATCAGCTGATGTACGAAGGGCTTTATAAATACATTTGATTTGATCTATCAATCAGGGAGAGAGAGTTGATAGTTGGTTGTTACCATGGTAATTCCAATATTGTTTGTTTAAATATATGTATGCAATAATACACCTCAGGGTTTTGTGATATATGGCCTATATACCACGGCTAAGGGCTGTGTCCAGGCACTCCGACACAGCCCTTAGCCGTGGTATATTGGCCATAAACCACACCCCCTCCTGCATTATTGCTTAATTTGAGAACTTTACAGACCATAAGTGGTCTTGTTGCACTACATGACAAGATGAATAATGAGAAGATGAATAAGAGGTCATTATGGTAGAGCTCACCCTGCTCATTCCTGATTTGAGTTGACCAAATCTCCAGACACATCTTTTAGGAATCACAGTTTCGCGATAAATCATCTTTAAAGTCACGGAAGGCTATTGCAAGAAACAAGATAAGAATTTCAGTTAATCTTCATTATTGCCCAAATAAATGTAAAACTATTTTGGAGTTTCAAATGGGCTTCCTTTTGCCACGGCATTGAGCCGATATGGAAATTAATAATATTGAAAGTATTTAGAAAATCGAAGAAGAAAAAAAAGAATCATGTTTGTTTGTGGACCCAGTTGACAGAGGTTGATCACTCATATGTTTGAGAGCAGAAATATTAATGTGCGTAATTCCTCTGGCAGCCTGCATTTAGATTTGAGGATGCCCCGGGGCCCCACACTTCACCAAGAAAGAATGTATCGAACGACAGTTGGTCCCGTTCCGTTCTTACCTTCTAGCGTCACCTCTCCTCCCGGCTCGTTTGAGCCCCTGCACCGCCTCGTCATGCGTAGCGTCCCGCAGGTTCACACCGTTCACCGACAGAATCGCGTCACCGACATACAAGGCTTGGGTTTCATCCGCAGCCAGACCTTTGAAGATCTTACTAATAAGTATCGGCATTTTATTCTCTTTCCCTCCCTTTATGCTGATGCCGAGTCCTCCAACCTCTTGCTTTATTACTTTCACACGTCGTTTTCTGTTTGCGATCGCCTCTGGGACTTGCTCCTGTAAATCCCTGAAAGCTGTCCTCACCGCAGTTTTCGGACTGTTTGTGTGATCCGGGTGAGTTGCATTGCACCCGTAAGATCCATTGGTGATGCCGTTTAGGGTCACATTCTCTCCCAGGTCCTCGCAACTCAACGTTAGAGCTTCTTCGTTCAAGTTGGCCAAAACATTGTGCCATCGGTCCCTCACTAAAACCTCCAAAAATCCACTTTTTTGTACTCCGTTCCTCGAAATTACTGTAGCTACCGCCATCTTTGAAGCATTCTTAAAATGCCATGTGATTAAAACTCAAATAGGACTTTACCCCCGAACTTCTCAGCGTGGCTTTCCAATAGTTCAGCAACTTCAGTTAACGGCTATTTTTTTTGGCAACATAACCCAGTCCCTGCTCCAACAGCCCATATCCTCTTTGGGTGGAGCAAACTCGAAGCGCAATCCCACTAAGCAAATCACATTTCTATCCACACAGAACACTGCCGAGAACTGTGCTGAAGTTCAAACGAAATGTGTAGCCCACACTAACGTAAATATAGAGCGTCATACCTTATTACAGCCGTATTACATACATTATTACCACCCTTTGACAAACATTACCAGGCATGCTGGGTTTTATTCAGAGGGCGACCCGTGTAAAGGAATGTCCCAGTGTTGGGACAGTTGGAACTTTGGAGGTGTCCGCTAGTAGACTTGTGCC
>NW_026287412.1:15000-32500 GCF_023373465.1 Oncorhynchus keta | reverse complement strand
AGACTGTCCAGGAGTTGGCGGATGCTTTAGTCCAGGTCTGGGAGGAGATCCTCAGGAGACCATCCGTCACCTCATCAGGAGCATGCCCAGGCGTTGTAGGAGGTCATACAGGCACGTGAGGCCACACACACTACTGAGCCTCATTTTGACTTGTTTTAAGGACATTACATCAAAGTTGGATCAGCCTGTAGTGTGGTTTTCCACTTTAATTTTGAGTGTGACTCCAAATCTAGACCTTATCGAATAGATATTTGAAAACACCTTGAGGATTGATTATAAACAACGTTTGACATGTTTCTGCCGATATTATGGAGCTAATTTGATTTTTTTGGCGCTGTCGTGACCACAATTTCTCGGGTCGGAATTCACAGCCAAACGCGAAGAACTAACGGAGCTATTTCAAGGCTACAAAAATAATATTTTGGAAAAAAAGGAACATTTGCTATTTAACTGGGAGTCTCGTGAGGAAAACATCCGAAGCTCATCAAAGGTAAACAATTTAAGATGATTGCTTTTCTGATTTTCGTGACCAGGTTGCCTGCTGCCAGCTAGGGCATAATGCTATGCTAGGCTATCAATAAACTTACACAAATGCTTGTCTTGTTTTGGCTGTAAAGCATATTTTCAAAATCTGAGATGACAGGGTGATTAACAAAAGGCTAAGCTGTGTTTCAATATATTTCACGAATATGAATATTTTCTAGTAATATTTTTTGTCTGTTGCGTTATGCTAATTAGTGTCAGTTGATGACAATTCTCCCGGATCCGGGAGAGGGAGTTCCAAGACTTATTGTTACATTTCAAATGTTCATTAGATTTATTCCATTCCACTTTCTAATGGGTAAAACTGGTTGAAATGACATTGGGTTTATTGCTCAATTATCTTGACCAAGAGCCTGTGTCCTGACCTCTTGGTACGGGCCTTCTTGGCCGGGGTGGCGGAGGGGCCTGTAGTTGCCTGGCGTTAGAGTGGTGCGTTTGGCCCTCTGACGGTGCTGGAGCTTACAATGGGCCCCTTTGGGGACAGGAGCCAGTACTGGAGAAGTCTGGACACACCAGGGTGTGCTTCTTCTTACACTGAGGAGAGGACAGAGGAGAGGTCAGAGGAGAGGACAGACAAAACACAAATGAGCCTAACAGATCACAGGAAGCAGACATGGGATGTGTGTGGTGAATTACTCTGTGTTTCAGGTGTGTGTGTGGGCGGTCAGAGTGTGTGTGTGTGTATGGTCAGAGTGTGCAGGGCTGACACAATTACATATAACCATTAAACCAACGGTTATAATGAAAATAAAATATATCTAAAAAAAAAAGGTGCGGACGAACAGCTGATTGAAGACAGGACGGCCAGGCATTTGTGAGGTTGGCAATGTAACTGGTAAACTCATGGGTCCACTCGCAATGGCTGCCTTCCAGAAATAGAGCAAGGGTCGGGGGCGGAGGGGTCTGCAGATAGAGTTTCCGGGAACACTTTGACTCCAGGTCACCCCATGATCCCTGCAGCACTGGCACCCCTCTCCTCTCCCTGATGAGGCACCTTCCTCTGCTACCCTCACCGCCCCTACCCCAACCCCCATCACATCCATGTCTTGCACCCCAAGGACCAGGCCAGGTTAGATTTTAGACTCAGCTCACTTTCAGGAAGAGGCAAACCAAAACACTCACAAATGCATGGGAAGTGTTGATTTTGACAAAGTCTATATGTTTTTATGCCCTAACGTAAACATTGGCGCCATTTGGAAAATGTAGCAAGGCCTGTCTGTCTCCATTACAGTATCGGTCTGTTCCAATTCAACAGTCTGAGTGGAGGGGCAGATTTTCAACCCTTTACATTCTAACTGATATCCACCCAGGGGTTATAGTGCTGGTCTATAGACCAGGGAATGGGACCATACAAAGACTTACAACAGTTTAGAGCCTTTCTCCAGTATAAGGAGATGGGGGAAATTGAGCTAAAAGCCAAGTCCACTAAGACTCACAGCTGTCTCATACATTGTCATTTTCATAAAACACTGAAGAGAGAGAGAGCGCGAGAGAACGAGCGAGAGAGCCGAGAAATGGAAGATTTAAAAAAAAGTGAAAGTGGACAGAACATCTTTATTCCACACCAAGTTAACAATTTTCCACTTGATTTAAGGAATGCTGGGATGTCTCAGGTCTATTAGAAGAGCTCTCCACTGGGCCCCCAAACCAGGATGAGTCAGCACATTTACCATTACAGAGAGAGAAGAAGAAGAGGGAAAGAGGGAGGGAAGGGGGAAAGAGGGAGGGAAGGGGGAAAGAGGGAGGAGAAGGGGGAGAAGGGGGAAAGAGGGGAGAGAGGAGGGTAGAGAGAGAAAAGAGACACAGAGGAGGGTGGAGAGACACAGGAGGAGGGTGGAAAGACACAGAGGAGGGTAGAGAGACAGAAAGAAGGGTAGAGAGACACAGAGGAGGGTGGAGAGACACACAGAGGAGGGTGGAGAGACACACAGAGGAGGGTGGAGAGACACACGGAGGAGGGTGGAGAGACACACAGGGGGTGGAGAGACACACAGGGGGTGGAGAGACACACAGAGGAGGGTGGAGAGACACACGGAGGAGGGTGGAGTGACACACGGAGGAGGGTGGAGAGACACACGGAGGAGGGTGGAGAGACACACAGAGGAGGGTGGAGAGACACACGGGAGGAGGGTGGAGAGACACACGGAGGAGGGTGGAGAGACACACGGAGGAGGGTGGAGAGACACACGAGGGGTGGAGGAGGGGGGTGGAGAGACACACGGAGGAGGGTGGAGAGACACACGGAGGAGGGTGGAGAGACACACGGAGGAGGGTGGAGAGACACACAGAGGAGGGTGGAGAGACACACGGAGGAGGGTGGAGAGACACACTGAGGAGGGTGGAGAGACACACAGAGGAGGGTGGAGAGACACACGGAGGAGGGTGGAGAGACACACAGGAGGAGGGTGGAGACACACGGAGGAGGGTGGAGAGAGAGACACACGGAGGAGGGTGGAGAGACACACGGAGGAGGGTGGAGAGACACACGGAGGAGGTGGAGAGACACACAGAGGAGGGTGGAGAGACACACGGAGGAGGGTGGAGACACACAGAGGAGGAGAGGGAGGAGGGTGGAGACACAGAGGAGGGTGGAGAGACACACGGAGGAGGGTGGAGAGACACACGGAGGAGGGTAGAGGAGGAGGGTGGAGAGACACGGAGGAGGGTGGAGAGACACACGGAGGAGGGTGGAGAGACACACACACGGAGGAGGGTGGAGAGACACAGGGGTGGAGAGACACACGGAGGAGGGTGGAGAGACACACGGAGGAGGGTGGAGAGATGAGAGACACACGGAGGAGGGTGGAGAGACACACGGAGGAGGGTGGAGAGACACACGGAGGAGGGTGGAGAGACACACGGAGGGTGGAGACACACACGGGGAGGAGGGTGGAGAGACACACAGGGGGTGGAGAGACACACAGGGGGTGAGGAGGGTGGAGAGACACACGGAGGGTGAGGGTGGAGAGACACACGGAGGAGGGTGGAGAGACACACGGAGGAGGGTGGAGAGACACACGGAGGGAGGGTGGAGAGACACACGGAGGAGGGTGGAGAGACACACGGAGGAGGGTGGAGAGACACACGGAGGAGGACACACGGAGAGACACACACGGAGGAGGGTGGAGAGACACACAGGGGGTGGAGAGACACACAGGGGTGGAGAGACACACAGGGGGTGGAGAGACACACGGAGGGGGTGGAGAGACACACAGGGGGAGTGGAGAGACACACAGGGGGTGGAGAGACACGCGGGGGGTGGAGAGACACGCGGGGTGGGGGGTGGAGAGACACTGGGGTGGACACGGGGGTGGAGAGACACACGGGGGGTGGGGTGGAGAGACACACTGGGGTGGAGAGACACACGGGGGTGGAGAGACACACGGGGGGTGGAGAGACACAGGGGGGAGGGAAAAGTGAGAGACAGGGGGTGGGAGAGACACGGAGGGGTGGAGAGACACGGGAGGGTGGGGGTGGAGAGACACGGAGGGGTGGAGAGAGGACACGGAGGGGTGGAGAGACACGGAGGGGTGGAGAGACACGGAGGGGTGGAGAGACACGGAGGGGTGGAGAGACACGGAGGGGTGGATTGGGGTTGAAAAAGAGAGGAAGGACGTTGAAAGAGTTGTGGAGATGGAGAAAGGTGGGAGATCAGGGGATGAGAGAAGGAGAGACCAAGAAAGAGACCGAATTGGAGGAAATTAGAAAGATAGGAGCAAAATAACAAAAAAGTGAAAGAGACAAGAAAACGGGGAGAAGAGGAATAAGGATGGAGGAGAGACACACGGGGGTGGAGAGACACAGGGGGTGGAGAGACACAGGGGGTGGAGAGACACAGGGGGTGGAGAGACACAGGGGGTGGAGAGACACGGAGGGGTGGAGAGACACTGAGGGGTGGAGAGACACGGAGGGGTGGATTGGGGTTGAAAAGAGAGGAAGGGACGTTGAAAGAGTTGTGGAGATGGAGAAAGGTGGGAGATCAGGGGATGAGAGAAGGAGAGACCAAGAAAGAGACCGAATTGGAGGAAATTAGAAAGATAGGAGCAAAATAACAAAAAGGAAAGAGACAAGAAAACGGGGAGAAGAGGAATAAGGATGGAGAATGAAAGTGAAGGTGGTAATGGTGGGGGTAGATAGAGAAGAGAGGAGAGAGCGAGGGACGGATATGGGAGCGGGAGACAAAGTGAGAGATGGAACGAGAGAAGAAGATGGAGATCGAGAGAGAGAGAGAGAGAGAGAGAGAGAGAGAGAGAGAGAGAGAGAGAGAGAGAGAGAGAAGCAGGGTTAACCCCTGAACTGCTGGAGTGTCTGTCTGCCCCATACAGCCATCATCAGCACTTTCTCCATCTATAATTACTGCCTGCTATCCATCACGCAGACGCCAGCTAGCACGCTGCAATACACACACACACACGGAAAATCACAGACCTAAGCACTTCAGCTAATAGAATAAATATTAATATCCCTTTTGTTTTATATACTCATTTCTCTGTGCAATATTTAAATGAGGCCTGACAGTGTGAAAAGCATGTGGTACACAGACAATCAGAAACAACAGAGAGACAGAGAGCGAGACGCTGGCTGAATGGAAGCAAGTCCCCGCAGAAATGTTCCAACATCTAGTGGAAAGCCTTCCCAGAAGAGTGGAAGTTGTTATAGCAGCAAAGGGGGACCAACTCCATATTAATGCCTATGATTTTGGAATGAGATGTTCGATGAGCAGGTGTCCACATACTTTTGGTAATGTAGTGTATATCTGTGAGAGGATGTACATGAGTGTGAATGTACCTTTTCTGCCACAGGGCAGTAGATCATGATAAAGAGAGAGATGGAGAGAATGTTTGTGACTGACTGTACGTGTGTGTGTGTTATACCTTCTGACCCTGAGGGCAGTACCCCTGATGAAGTCCTGGCACACAGCAGCTTTATGGACACGATACATGGCTGTAGGGACAGCTACTGTTGTTACATATACCCTCAGGAAGTACGAACAGACAGGCATCTAGAGAGAGAAGTTGTTGTTACAATATATCTACAGGAATGACATAGGAATAAAACATTTGAAATTGATTTGAACATTTAATTAAGAGAGAGAACGAGAGATGCAAAACAGAGAGAGAGAGTAAAGAGAGAAAGACAGAGAGAGAAAGACACAGAGAGAGAAAAGAGAGAGAAAGACACAGAGAGAGTAAAGAGAGAGTAAGATCAGATATAGAGAGAGATTATTGTTAGAGTAAAGATAGATAAAGACAGAGAGAGATATAAAGAGAGAGAAAGACAGAGAGAGAGATAAAGAGATATAAAGACAGAGAGAGAGATATAAGAGAGAGAAAGACAGAGAGAGAGAGCAAAGAGAGAGAAAGAGAGAGAGATAGCTAAAGATATATAGAGAAAAGGAGCTAGAGAGAGAGAGAGAGAAAAGGAGCTAGAGAGAGAAAAGAGCCAAAGAGAGAGAGATAGAGAGAGAGAAAAAAAGGAGCTAAAGAGAGAGAGAGAGAAAAGGAGCTAGAGAGAGAAAGGAGCTAAAGCGAGAGAGAAAAGGAGCTAGAGAGAAAAAGGAGCTAGAGAGAGAGAGGTCAAAGGTATTAGTGATCCGTTTGAGGGAGAGAAGGAGCTAGAGCGAGAGAGAGAAAAGGAGCTAAAGAGAGAGAGAGAGAAAATGAGCGAGAGAGAGAAAAGGAGCTAAAGAGAGAGAGAGAGAGAGAGAGAGAGAGAGAGAGAGAGAGAGAGAGAGAGAGAAAAAGAGAGAGAGAGAGAGAGAGAAAAGGAGCTAAAGAGAGAGAGAGAGAGAGAGAGAGAGAGAGAGAGAGAGAGAGAGAGAGAGACAGAGACAGAGAGAGAGAGAAAATGAGCCAGAGAGACAGAAAAGGAGCTAAAGAGAGAGAGAGAGAGAGAGAGAGAGAAAAGGAGCCGGAGAGAGAGAGAAAATGAGCTAGAGAGAAAATGAGCTAGAGAGAGAAAATGAGCTAGAGAGAGAGAGAGATAGAGAGAAAATGAGATAGAGAGAGAGAAAAGGAGCGAGAGAAAAGGAGCTAGAGAGAGAAAAGGAGCTAGAGAGAGAAAAGGAGCTAGAGAGAGAAAGGAGCTAGAGAGAGATAGAGAGAGAGAGAGAAAAGAGCTAAAAAGAGAGAGAGAGAGAGAGAGAAAAGGAGCTAAAGAGAGAGAGAGAGAGAGAGAGAGAGAGAGAGAGAGAGAGAGAGAGAGAGAGACAGAGAGAGAGAGAAAATGAGCCAGAGAGACAGAAAAGGAGCTAAAGAGAGAGAGAGAGAGAGAGAGAAAAAAGGAGCCGGAGAGAGAGAAAACAGCTAGAGAGAGAAAATGAGCTAGAGAGAGAAAATGAGCTAGAGAGAGAGAGAGATAGAGAGAAAATGAGATAGAGAGAGAAAAGGAGCTAGAGAGAGAAAGGAGCTAGAGAGAGAAAAGGAGCTAGAGAGAGAAAAGGAGCTAGAGAGAGAAAAGGAGCTAGAGAGAGAAAAGGAGCTAGAGAGAGAAAAGGAGCTAGAGAGAGAGAAAAGGAGCTAGAGAGAGAGATAGAGAGAAAGGAGCAGAGAGAGAGAGAAATGAGCTAGAGAGAGAAAAGGAGCTAGAGAGAGAGAGAAAGAGAGCTAGAGAAATGAGCTAGAGAGAGAGAGAGAGAGAGAGAGAGAGAGATAGAGAGAAAGGGAGCTAGAGAGAGAGAGAGAGAAAATGAGCTAGAGAGAGAGAAAAGGAGCTAGAGAGAGAGAAAAGGAGCTAGAGAGAGAGAGAGAGAAAAGGAGCTAAAGAAAGAGAGAGAGAGAGAGAGAGAGAGAGAGAGAGAGGAAGGAGGAGAGAGAGAGAAAATGAGCTAGAGAGAGAAAATGAGCTAGAGAGAGAAAATGAGCTAGAGAGAGAGAGAGATAGAGAGAAAATGAGATAGAGAGAGAGAAAAGGAGCGAGAGAAAAGGAGCTAGAGAGAGAAAAGGCAGCTAGAGAGAGAGAGAAAATGAGCTAGAGAGACAAAAGGAGCTAGAGAGAGAGAGAAAGAGAGCTAGAGAAAATGAGCTAGAGAGACAAAAGGAGCTAGAGAGAGAGAGAAAGAGAGCGAGAGACAAAAGGAGCTAGAGAGAGAGAGAAAGAGAGCTAGAGAAAATGAGCTAGAGAGAGAAAAGGAGCTAGAGAGAGAGAGATAGAGAGAGAAAAGGAGCTAGAGAGAGAGAGAGAGAGAAAATGAGCTAGAGAGAGAGAAAAGGAGCTAGAGAGAGAGAAAAGGAACTAGAGAGAGAGAGAGAGAAAAGGAGCTAAAGAGAGAGAGAGAGAGAGAAAAGGAGCTAGAGAGAAAGAGAGAGAAAAGGAGCTAGAGAGAAAGAGAGAGAAAAGGAGCTAGAGAGAGAGAGAGAGAGAGAAAAAAATGAGCTAGAGAGAGAAAAAGGAGCTAAAGAGAGAGAGAGAGATGAAAATGAGCAAGAGAGAAAAAGGAGCTAAAGAGAGAGAGAGAGAGAAAAGGAGCGAGAGAGAGAAAAGGAGCAAGAGAGAGAGATAGAGAGAAAAGGAGCTAAAGAGAGAGAGAGAGAGAAAAGGAGCTAGAGAGAAAGGGAGCTAGAGAGAGAGAGAAAATGAGCTAGAGAGAGAAAAGGAGCTAGAGAAATGAGCTAGAGAGAGAGAGAGAGAGAGAAAATGAGCTAGAGAGAGAGAAAAGGAGCTAGAGAGAGAGAGGTCAAAGGTATTAGTGATCCGTTTGAGGGAGAGAAGGAGCTAGAGCGAGAGAGAGAAAAGGAGCTAAAGAGAGAGAGAGAGAAAATGAGCGAGAGAGAGAAAAGGAGCTAAAGAGAGAGAGAGAGAGAGAGAGAGAGAAAAGGAGCCGGAGAGAGAGAGAAAATGAGCTAGAGAGAAAATGAGCTAGAGAGAGAAAATGAGCTAGAGAGAGAGAGAGATAGAGAGAAAATGAGATAGAGAGAGAGAAAAGGAGCGAGAGAAAAGGAGCTAGAGAGAGAAAAGGAGCTAGAGAGAGAAAAGGAGCTAGAGAGAGAAAAGGAGCTAGAGAGAGAGATAGAGAGAGAGAGAGAAAAAGAGCTAAAAAGAGAGAGAGAGAGAGAGAGAAAAGGAGCTAAAGAGAGAGAGAGAGAGAGAGAGAGAGAGAGAGAGAGAGAGAGAGAGAGAGAGAGAGAGACAGAGAGAGAGAGAAATGAGCCAGAGAGACAGAAAAGGAGCTAAAGAGAGAGAGAGAGAGAGAGAGAGAGAGAAAAGGAGCCGGAGAGAGAGAGAAAATGAGCTAGAGAGAGAAAATGAGCTAGAGAGAGAAAATGAGCTAGAGAGAGAGAGAGATAGAGAGAAAAATGAGATAGAGAGAGAGAAAAGGAGCGAGAGAAAAGGAGCTAGAGAGAGAAAAGGAGCTAGAGAGAGAAAAGGAGCTAGAGAGAGAAAAGGAGCTAGAGAGAGAAAAGGAGCTAGAGAGAGAGATAGAGAGAAAGGGAGCTAGAGAGAGAGAGAAAATGAGCTAGAGAGAGAAAAGGAGCTAGAGAGAGAGAGAAAGAGAGCTAGAGAAATGAGCTAGAGAGAGAGAGAGAGAGAGAGAGAGAGATAGAGAGAAAGGGAGCTAGAGAGAGAGAGAGAGAAAATGAGCTAGAGAGAGAGAAAAGGAGCTAGAGAGAGAGAAAAGGAGCTAGAGAGAGAGAGAGAGAAAAGGAGCTAAAGAAAGAGAGAGAGAGAGAGAGAGAGAGAGAGAGAGAGAGAGAGAGAGAGAGAGAGAGAGAGAGAGAGAGAGAGAGAGGAAGGAGCCGGAGAGAGAGAGAAAATGAGCTAGAGAGAGAAAATGAGCTAGAGAGAGAAAATGAGCTAGAGAGAGAGAGAGATAGAGAGAAAATGAGATAGAGAGAGAGAAAAGGAGCGAGAGAAAAGGAGCTAGAGAGAGAAAAGGCAGCTAGAGAGAGAGAGAAAATGAGCTAGAGAGACAAAAGGAGCTAGAGAGAGAGAGAAAGAGAGCTAGAGAAAATGAGCTAGAGAGACAAAAGGAGCTAGAGAGAGAGAGAAAGAGAGCGAGAGACAAAAGGAGCTAGAGAGAGAGAAAGAGAGCTAGAGAAAATGAGCTAGAGAGAGAAAAGGAGCTAGAGAGAGAGAGATAGAGAGAGAAAAGGAGCTAGAGAGAGAGAGAGAGAAATGAGCTAGAGAGAGAGAGAAAGGAGCTAGAGAGAGAGAAAAAGGAACTAGAGAGAGAGAGAGAAGAAAAGGAGCTAAAGAGAGAGAGAGAGAGAAAAAGGAGCTAGAGAGAAAGAGAGAGAAAAGGAGCTAGAGAGAAAGAGAGAGAAAAGGAGCTAGAGAGAGAGAGAGAGAGAAAATGAGCTAGAGAGAGAAAAGGAGCTAAAGAGAGAGAGAGAGAGAAATGAGCAAGAGAGAAAAGGAGCTAAAGAGAGAGAGAGAGAGAAAAAGGAGCGAGAGAGAGAAAGGAGCAAGAGAGAGAGATAGAGAGAAAGGAGCTAAAGAGAGAGAGAGAGAGAAAAGGAGCTAGAGAGAAAGGGAGCTAGAGAGAGAGAGAAAATGAGCTAGAGAGAGAAAAGGAGCTAGAGAAATGAGCTAGAGAGAGAGAGAGAAAATGAGCTAGAGAGAGAGAAAAGGAGCTAAAGAGAGAGAGAGAGAAAAATGAGCAAGAGAGAAAAGGAGCTAAAGAGAGAGAGAGAGAGAAAAGGAGCTAAAGAGAGAGAGAGAGAGAAAAGGAGCTAGAGAGAAAGGGAGCTAGAGAGAGAGAGAAAATGAGCTAGAGAGAGAAAAGGAGCTAGAGAGAGAGATAGAGAGAAAATGAGCTAGAGAGAGAGAAAAGGAGCTAGAGAGAGAGAAAAGGAGCTAGAGAGAGAGAAAGGAGCTAGAGAGAGAGAGAAAAGGAGCTAGAGAGAGAGAGAGAGAGAGAGAGAGAGAGAGAGAGAGAGAGAGAGAGAGAGAGAGAGAGAGAGAGAGGGAGCTTCGGAGAGAGAGAGAAAATGAGCTAGAGAGAGAAATGGAGCTGGAGAGAGAAAATGTGAGCCAGAGAGAGAGAGAGAGATAGAGAGAAAATGAGATAGAGAGAGAGAAAGGAGCGAGAGAAAAGGAGCTAGAGAGAGAAAAGGCAGCTAGAGAGAGAGAGAAAATGAGCTAGAGAGACAAAAGGAGCTAGAGAGAGAGAGAAAGAGAGCTAGAGAAAATGAGCTAGAGAGACAAAAGGAGCTAGAGAGAGAGAGAAAGAGAGCTAGAGAAATGAGCTAGAGAGAGAAAAGGAGCTAGAGAGAGAGAGAGAGAGAGAGAGAGAGAGAGAGAAAAGGAGCTAGAGAGAGAGAGAGAAAATGAGCTAGAGAGAGAGAAAAGGAGCTAGAGAGAGAGAAAAGGAACTAGAGAGAGAGAGAGAGAAAAGGAGCTAAAGAGAGAGAGAGAGAGAGAAAGAAAAGGAGCTAGAGAGAAAGAGAGAGAAAAGGAGCTAGAGAGAAAGAGAGAGAAAAGGAGCTAGAGAGAGAGAGAGAGAGAGAGAGAGAGAAAATGAGCTAGAGAGAGAAAAGGAGCTAAAGAGAGAGAGAGAGAAAATGAGCAAGAGAGAAAAGGAGCTAAAGAGAGAGAGAGAGAGAAAAGGAGCGAGAGAGAGAAAAGGAGCAAGAGAGAGAGATAGAGAGAAAAGGAGCTAAAGAGAGAGAGAGAGAGAAAAGGAGCTAGAGAGAAAGGGAGCTAGAGAGAGAGAGAAAATGAGCTAGAGAGAGAAAAGGAGCTAGAGAGAGAGAGAAAGAGAGCTAGAGAAATGAGCTAGAGAGAGAGAGAGAGAAAATGAGCTAGAGAGAGAGAAAAGGAGCTAAAGAGAGAGAGAGAGAAAATGAGCAAGAGAGAAAAGGAGCTAAAGAGAGAGAGAGAGAGAAAAGGAGCGAGAGAGAGAAAAGGAGCAAGAGAGAGAGATAGAGAGAAAAGGAGCTAAAGAGAGAGAGAGAGAGAGAAAAGGAGCTAGAGAGAAAGGGAGCTAGAGAGAGAAAGAAAATGAGCTAGAGAGAGAAAAGGAGCTAGAGAGAGAGATAGAGAAAATGAGCTAGAGAGAGAGAAAAGGAGCTAGAGAGAGAGAAAAGGAACTAGAGAGAGAGAGAGAGAGAAAAGGAGCTAGAGAGAGAGAGAGAAAAGGAGCTAGAGAGAGAGAGAGAGAGAGAGAGAGAGAGAGAGAGAGAGAGAGAGAGAGAGAGAGAGAGAGAGAGAGAGAGAGAGAAAATGAGCTAGAGAGACAAAAGGAGCTAGAGAGAGAGAGAAAGAGAGCTAGAGAAAATGAGCTAGAGAGACAAAAGGAGCTAGAGAGAGAGAGAAAGAGAGCTAGAGAAAAAATGAGCTAGAGAGAGAAAAGGAGCTAGAGAGAGAGAGAGAGAGAGGAGAGAGAGAGAAAAGGAGCTAGAGAGAGAGAGAGAAAATTAGCTAGAGAGAGAGAAAGGAGCTAGAGAGAGAGAAAAGGAACTAGAGAGAGAGAGAGAGAAAAGGAGCTAAAGAGAGAGAGAGAGAGAGAAAAGGAGCTAGAGAGAAAGAGAGAGAAAAGGAGCTAGAGAGAAAGAGAGAGAAAAGGAGCTAGAGAGAGAGAGAGAGAGAGAGAGAGAGAGAGAGAGAGAAATGAGCTAGAGAGAGAAAAGGAGCTAAAGAGAGAGAGAGAGAAAATGAGCAAGAGAGAAAAGGAGCTAAAGAGAGAGAGAGAGAAAAGGAGCGAGAGAGAGAAAAGGAGCAAGAGAGAGAAAAGGAGCAAGAGAGAGAGATAGAGAGAAAAGGAGCTAAAGAGAGAGAGAGAGAGAAAAGGAGCTAGAGAGAAAGGGAGCTAGAGAGAGAGAAAATGAGCTAGAGAGAGAAAAGGAGCTAGAGAGAGAGAAAGAGAGCTAGAGAAATGAGCTAGAGAGAGAGAGAGAGAAAAATGAGCTAGAGAGAGAGAAAAGGAGCTAAAGAGAGAGAGAGAGAAAATGAGCAAGAGAGAAAAGGAGCTAAAGAGAGAGAGAGAGAGAGAGAAAAGGAGCTAGAGAGAAAGAGAGAGAAAAGGAGCTAGAGAGAAAGAGAGAGAAAAGGAGCTAGAGAGAGAGAGAGAGAGAGAGAGAGAGAGAGAGAGAGAGAGAGAGAAAATGAGCTAGAGAGAGAAAATGAGCAAGAGAGAAAAGGAGCTAAAGAGAGAGAGAGAGAGAAAAGGAGCGAGAGAGAGAAAAGGAGCAAGAGAGAGAGATAGAGAGAAAAGGAGCTAAAGAGAGAGAGAGAGAGAAAAGGAGCTAGAGAGAAAGGGAGCTAGAGAGAGAGAGAAAATGAGCTAGAGAGAGAAAAGGAGCTAGAGAGAGAGAGAAAGAGAGCTAGAGAAATGAGCTAGAGAGAGAGAGAGAGAGAGAGATAGAGAGAAAAGGAGCTAGAGAGAGAGAAAATGAGCTAGAGAGAGAGAAAAGGAGCTAGAGAGAGAGAAAAGGAACTAGAGAGAGAGAGAGAGAGAAAAAGGAGCTAGAGAGAGAGAGAGAAAAGGAGCTAGAGAGAGAGAGAGAGAGAGAGAGAGAGAGAGAGAGAGAGAGAGAGAGAGAGAGAGAGAGAGAGAGAGAGAGAAAAGGAGCCGGAGAGAGAGAGAAAATGAGCTAGAGAGAGAAAATGAGCTAGAGAGAGAAAATGAGCTAGAGAGAGAGAGATAGAGAGAAAATGAGATAGAGAGAGAGAAAAGGAGCGTGAGAAAAGGAGCTAGAGAGAGAAAAGGAGCTAGAGAGAGAAAAGGAGCTAGAGAGAGAAAAGGAGCTAGAGAGAGAAAAGGAGCTAGAGAGAGAAAAGGAGCTAGAGAGAGAGATAGAGAGAAAGGCAGCTAGAGAGAGAGAGAGAAAATGAGCTAGAGAGACAAAAGGAGCTAGAGAGAGAGAGAAAGAGAGCTAGAGAAAATGAGCTAGAGAGAGAAAAGGAGCTAGAGAGAGAGAGAGAGAGAGAGAGAGAGAGAGAGAGAGAGAAAATGAGCTAGAGAGAGAGAGAGAGAGAAAATGAGCTAGAGAGAGAGAAAAGGAGCTAGAGAGAGAGAAAAGGAACTAGAGAGAGAGAGAGAGAAAAGGAGCTAAAGAGAGAGAGAGAGAGAGAAAAGGAGCTAGAGAGAAAGAGAGAGAAAAGGAGCTAGAGAGAAAGAGAGAGAAAAGGAGCTAGAGAGAGAGAGAGAGAGAGAGAGAGAGAGAGAAAATGAGCTAGAGAGAGAAAAGGAGCTAAAGAGAGAGAGAGAGAAAATGAGCAAGAGAGAAAAGGAGCTAAAGAGAGAGAGAGAGAGAAAAGGAGCGAGAGAGAGAAAAGGAGCAAGAGAGAGAGATAGAGAGAAAAGGAGCTAAAGAGAGAGAGAGAGAGAAAAGGAGCTAGAGAGAAAGAGAGAGAGAGAAAAGGAGCTAGAGAGAAAAGGAGCTAGAGAGAAAAGGAGCTAGAGAGAGAAAAGGAGCTAGAGAGAGAGAGAGGAAAAAAGGGACTGGAGAGAGAGAAAATGAGCTCGAGAGAGAGAAAAGGAGCAAGAGAGAGAGAAAAGGAGCAAGAGAGAGAGAAAAGGAGCAAGAGAGAGAGAGAGAGAAAAGGAGCTAAAGAGAGAGAGAGAGAGAGAGAAAAGGAGCTAGAGAGAGAGAGAGATAGAGAGAAAAGGAGCTAGAGAGAGAGAGAGATAGAGAGAAAAGGAGCTAGAGAGAGAGAGAGAAAAGGAGCTAGAGAGAAAGAGAGAGAAAAGGAGCTAGAGAGAAAGAGAGAGAGAGAGAGAGAGAGAGAAAATGAGCTAGAGAGAGAAAAGGAGCTAAAGAGAGAGAGAGAGAGAAAAGGAGCTAAAGAGAGAGAGATAGAGAGAAAAGGAGATAGAGAGAGAGAGAGATAGAGAGAAAAGGAGCGAGAGAGAGAGAGAGAGAAAAAGGAGCTAGAGAGAGAGAGAGAGAAAAGGAGCTAGAGAGAAAGAGAGAGAGAGAGAGAGAGAGAGAAAATGAGCTAGAGAGAGAAAAGGAGCTAAAGAGAGAGAGAGAGAAAATGAGCAAGAGAGAGAAAAGGAGCTAAAGAGAGAGAGAGAGAAAAAGGAGCGAGAGAGAGAAAAGGAGCAAGAGAGAGAGAGAGAGAGAAAAATGAGCTAGAGAGAGAAAAGGAGCTAGAGAGAGAAAAGGAGCTAGAGAGAGAAAAGGAGCTAGAGAGAGAAAAGGAGCTAGAGAGAGAAAAGGAGCTAGAGAGAGAAAAGGAGCGAGAGAGAGAAAAGGAGCGAGAGAGAGAGAGAGAGAGAGAGAGAGAGAGAGAGAAAAGGAGCGAGAGAGAAAGAGAGAGAAAAGGAGCTAGATAGAGAGAGAGAGAGAGAGAGAGAGAGAGAGAGAGAGAGAAAAATGAGCAAGAGAGAAAAGGAGCTAAAGAGAGAGAGAGAGAGAAAAGGAGCGAGAGAGAGAGAAGGAGCAAGAGAGAGAAAAGGAGCTAAAGAGAGAGAGAGAGAGAGAAGGAGCTAGAGAGAAAGAGAGAGAGAGAGAGAAAAGGAGCTAGAGAGAAAAGGAGCTAGAGAGAAAAGGAGCTAGAGAGAGAAAAGGAGCTAGAGAGAGAAAAGGAGCTAGAGAGAGAGAGAGAGAGAAAGAGAGAGAGAGAGAGAGAGAGAGAGAGAGAGAGAGAGAGAGAGGAAAAAAGGGACTGGAGAGAGAGAAAATGAGCTCGAGAGAGAGAAAAGGAGCAAGAGAGAGAGTAAAGGAGCAAGAGAGAGAGAAAAGGAGCAAGAGAGAGAGAAAAGGAGCAAGAGAGAGAGAAAATGAGCAAGAGAGAGAGAGAGAAAAGGAGCTAGAGAGAGAGAGAGAAAAGGAGCTAGAGAGAGAGAGAGAAAAGGAGCTAGAGAGAAAGAGAGAGAAAAGGAGCTAGAGAGAAAGAGAGAGAGAGAGAGAAAATGAGCTAGAGAGAGAAAAGGAGCTAAAGAGAGAGAGAGAGAGAAAATGAGCAAGAGAGAGAAAAGGAGCTAGAGAGAGAGAAAAGGAACTAGAGAGAGAGAGAGAGAAAAGGAGCTAAAGAGAGAGAGAGATAGAGAGAAAAGGAGCTAGAGAGAGAGAGAGAAAAGGAGCTAGAGAGAAAGAGAGAGAAAAGGAGCTAGAGAGAAAGAGAGAGAGAGAGAGAGAGAGAAAATGAGCTAGAGAGAGAAAAGGAGCTAAAGAGAGAGAGAGAAAAATGAGCAAGAGAGAGAAAAGGAGCTAAAGAGAGAGAGAGAGAAAAGGAGCAGAGAGAGAAAAGGAGCAAGAGAGAGAGAGAGAGAGAGAAAGGAGCTAGAGAGAGAAAAGGAGCTAGAGAGAGAAAAGGAGCTAGAGAGAGAAAAGGAGCTAGAGAGAGAAAAGGAGCGAGAGAGAGAAAAGGAGCGAGAGAGAGAGAGAGAGAGAGAGAGAGAGAGAGAGAGAGAAAAGGAGCGAGAGAGAAAGAGAGAAAAAGGAGCTAGAGAGAGAGAGAGAGAGAGAGAGAGAGAGAAAATGAGCAAGAGAGAAAAGGAGCTAAAGAGAGAGAGAGAGAGAAAAGGAGCGAGAGAGAGAGAAGGAGCAAGAGAGAGAAAAGGAGCTAAAGAGAGAGAGAGAGAAGGAGCTAGAGAGAAAGAGAGAGAGAGAGAGAAAAGGAGCTAGAGAGAAAAGGAGCTAGAGAGAGAAAAGGAGCTAGAGAGAGAAAAGGAGCTAGAGAGAGAGAGAGAGAGAGAAGAGAGAGAGAGAGAGAGAGAGAGAGAGAGAGAGAGAGAGAGAGAGAGGAAAAAAGGGACTGGAGAGAGAGAAATGAGCTCGAGAGAGAGAAAAGGAGCAAGAGAGAGAGAAAAGGAGCAAGAGAGAGAGAAAAGGAGCAAGAGAGAGAGAAAATGAGCAAGAGAGAGAGAGAGAAAAGGAGCTAAAGAGAGAGAGAGAAAAGGAGCTAAAGAGAGAGATAGAGAGAAAAGGAGCTAGAGAGAGAGAGAGAAAAGGAGCTAGAGAGAAAGAGAGAGAAAAGGAGCTAGAGAGAAAGAGAGAGAGAGAGAGAAAAGGAGCTAGAGAGAGAGAAAAGGAACTAGAGAGAGAGAGAGAGAGAAAAGGAGCTAGAGAGAGAGAGAGAAAAGGAGCTAGAGAGAGAGAGAGAGAGAGAGAGAGAGAGAGAGAGAGAGAGAGAGAGAGAGAGAGAGAGAAAATGAGCTAGAGAGACAAAAGGAGCTAGAGAGAGAGAGAAAGAGAGCTAGAGAAAATGAGCTAGAGAGACAAAAGGAGCTAGAGAGAGAGAGAAAGAGAGCTAGAGAAAATGAGCTAGAGAGAGAAAAGGAGCTAGAGAGAGAGAGAGAGAGAGGGAGAGAGAGAAAAGGAGCTAGAGAGAGAGAGAGAAAATTAGCTAGAGAGAGAGAAAGGAGCTAGAGAGAGAGAAAAGGAACTAGAGAGAGAGAGAGAGAAAAGGAGCTAAAGAGAGAGAGAGAGAGAGAAAAGGAGCTAGAGAGAAAGAGAGAGAAAAGGAGCTAGAGAGAAAGAGAGAGAAAAGGAGCTAGAGAGAGAGAGAGAGAGAGAGAGAGAGAGAGAGAGAAAATGAGCTAGAGAGAGAAAAGGAGCTAAAGAGAGAGAGAGAGAAAATGAGCAAGAGAGAAAAGGAGCTAAAGAGAGAGAGAGAGAAAAGGAGCGAGAGAGAGAAAAGGAGCAAGAGAGAGAGATAGAGAGAAAAGGAGCTAAAGAGAGAGAGAGAAAAGGAGCTAGAGAGAAAGGGAGCTAGAGAGAGAGAGAAAATGAGCTAGAGAGAGAAAAGGAGCTAGAGAGAGAGAAAGAGAGCTAGAGAAATGAGCTAGAGAGAGAGAGAGAGAAAATGAGCTAGAGAGAGAGAAAAGGAGCTAAAGAGAGAGAGAGAGAAAATGAGCAAGAGAGAAAAGGAGCTAAAGAGAGAGAGAGAGAGAGAGAAAAGGAGCTAGAGAGAAAGAGAGAGAAAAGGAGCTAGAGAGAAAGAGAGAGAAAAGGAGCTAGAGAGAGAGAGAGAGAAAGAGAGAGAGAGAGAGAGAGAGAAAATGAGCTAGAGAGAGAAAATGAGCAAGAGAGAAAAGGAGCTAAAGAGAGAGAGAGAGAGAAAAGGA
>NW_026287412.1:0-10000 GCF_023373465.1 Oncorhynchus keta | reverse complement strand
GAGGGGGAAGGAGAGGGCCAGGGTGGGGTGAGGGGGAAGGAGAGGGCCAGGGTGGGGTGAGGGGGAAGGAGAGGGCCAGGGTTGGGTGAGGGGGAAGGAGAGGGCCAGGGTGGGGTGAGGGAGAAGGAGAGGGCCAGGGTGGGGTGAAGGGAAGGAGAGGGCCAGGGTGGGGTGAAGGGAAGGAGAGGGCCAGGGTGGGGTGAGGGGGGAAGGAGAGGGCCAGGGTGGGGTGGGGGGGAAGGAGAGGGCCAGGGTGGGGTGGGGGAAGGAGAGGGCCAGGGGTGGGGTGAAGGGAAGGAGAGGGCCAGGGTGGGGTGAAGAGAAGGAGGGGGCCAGGGTGGGGTGAGGGGGAAGGAGAAGGCCAGGGTGGGGTGAAGGGAAGGAGAGGGCCAGGGTGGGGTGGGAGGGGGAAGGAGAGGGCCAGGGTGGGGTGAAGGGAAGGAGAGGGCCAGGTGGGGGTGAAGGGAAGGAGAGGGCCAGGGTGGGGTGAGGGGGAAGGAGAGGGCCAGGGTGGGGGTGAAGGGAAGGAGAGGGCCAGGATGGGGGTGAGGGGGAAGGAGAGGGCCAGGGTGGGGTGAGGGGGAAGGAGAGGGCCAGGGTGGGGTGATGGGGAAGGAGAGGGCCAGGGTGGGGTGAGGGGGAAGGAGAGGGCCGGGTTGGGGGGAAGGAGAGGGCCGGGGTGGCGGGGAAGGATAGGGGTGGGGTGGGGAAGGGAAAGGAGAGGGCCGAGGTGGGGTGAGGGGGAAGGAGAGGGGTGGGGTGAGGGGAAGGAGAGGGCCGGTGTGGGTTGAGGGGGAAGGAGAGAGGGGGAAGGAGAGGGCCAGGGTGAGGGGAAGGAGAGGGGTGGTGTGGGGGGAAGGAGAGGGCCAGGGGGGGGGGGGGGGAAGGAGAGGGCCAGGGTGGGGTGAAGGGAAGGAGAGGAGAGGGCCAGGGTGGGGTGAAGGGAAGGAGAGGGCCAGGGTGGGGTGAGGGGGAAGGAGAGGGCCAGGGTGGGGTGAGGGGGAAGGAGAGGGCCAGGGAGGGGTGAGGGGGAAGGAGAGGGCCAGGGTGGGGGGAGGGGGAAGGAGAGGGCCAGGGTGGGGTGAAGGGAAGGAGAGGGCCAGGGTGGGGTGGGGGGGAAGGAGAGGGCCAGGGTGGGGTGAGGGGGAAGGAGAGGACAAGGGTGGGGTGATGGGGAAGGAGAGGGCCAGGGTGGGGTGAGGGGGAAGGAGAGGGCCAGGGTGGGGGTGAGGGGGAAGGAGAGGGCCAGGGTGGGGGTGAGGGGGAAGGAGAGGGCCAGGGTGGGGGTGAGGGGGAAGGAGAGGGCCAGGGTGGGGTGAGGGGGAAGGAGAGGCCAGGGTGGGGTGAGGGGGAAGGAGAGAGCAAGGGTGGGGTGAGGGGGAAGGAGCGGGCCAGGGTGGGGGTGAGGGGGTGAGGGGGAAAGAGAGGGCCAGGGTGGGGTTAAGGGAAGGAGAGGGCCAGGGTGGGGTTAAGGGAAGGAGGGCCAGGCTGGGGTTAAGGGAAGGAGAGGGCCGGGGGGAAGGGAAGGAGAGATCCAGGCCGCCTTGTTGGAATGGGATCAGTTCTATCTAATTAACTGCTACAGAAATATTTATCCAGGCTGCAGCTTGTCCAGCTATCATGATGTGTTTATGTGCTGGCTGTGTGTACGGTCGCCAGGGAACGGGGGGTTGGGACGGGCAGAGGTGGGGGGTACAGGGGGTCTAGTTTCGGGGTGTTATTTGTGAGGAGCACAGGATTGGGGCTCCAGCCCCCAGTAGCGCCAGGATAAAGTTCAGATGGATACCCCCCCCACTCCCCTCCAGTGTTGGAAAAAGTACCCAATTGTCATACTTGAGTTTAAGTAATGATACCTAAATAGAAAATGACTCAAGAAAAAGTGAAAGTCACCCAATACAATACTACTTAAGTAAAAGTAAGGTTTTAAATATACTTAAGCATCAAAAGTAAATATAATTGCTAAAATTACAAATCATTTCAAACTCATTTCAAACTAATTTCAAACTCATTTCAAACTCATTTCAAACTCATTTCAAACTCATTTCAAACCAGACGACACCATTTACTTTCTTCCCATCTACAGATAGCCAGGGGAACACTCCAACACTCAGACATCATCTACAGATAGCCAGGGGAACACTCCAACACTCAGACATCATCTACAGATAGCCAGGGGAACACTCCAACACTCAGACATCATCTACAGATAGCCAGGGGAACACTCCAACACTCAGACATCATTTACAGATAGCCAGGGGAACACTCCAACACTCAGACATCATCTACAGATAGCCAGGGGAACACTCCAACACTCAGACATCATCTACAGATAGCCAGGGGAACACTCCAACACTCAGACATCATCTACAGATAGCCAGGGGAACACTCCAACACTCAGACATCATCTACAGATAGCCAGGGGAACACTCCAACACTCAGACATCATCTACAGATAGCCAGGGGAACACTCCAACACTCAGACATCATCTACAGATAGCCAGGGGAACACTCCAACACTCAGACATCATCTACAGATAGCCAGGGGAACACTCCAACACTCAGACATCATTTACAGATAGCCAGGGGAACACTCCAACACTCAGACATCATCTACAGATAGCCAGGGAACACTCCAACACTCAGACATCATCTACAGATAGCCAGGGAACACTCCAACATCATCTACAGATAGCCAGGGGAACACTCCAACACTCAGACATCATCTACAGATAGCCAGGGAACACTCCAACACTCAGACATCATCTACAGATAGCCAGGGAACACTCCAACACTCAGACATCATCTACAGATAGCCAGGGAACACTCCAACACTCAGACATCATCTACAGATAGCCAGGGAACACTCCAACACTCAGACATCATCTACAGATAGCCAGGGGAACACTCCAACACTCAGACATCATCTACAGATAGCCAGGGGAACACTCCAACACTCAGACATCATTTACAAACAAAGCCTTTGTGTTTCTTGAGTCTGCCAGATCAGAGGCAGTAGGGATGATCAGTGATGATCAAAATGCACTTTTGGGTGTCTGGGAAAATGTATGTACATAATTTTCTTCAGGAATGTCGCAAAATTAAAAGTTGTCAAAAATATAAATAGTAAAGTACAGATGCCCCAAAAAAACTTTACACCACTGCTCCCTCTATCCCAACCACCACACCCTCTCTACTTACCCCCTCACCCTCTCTACCCCCACTCCTCTCTATTCCCCACCTCCCAACTCGCCCCTACCCCCATCTCTACTCCCCCACCCCCACCTCTCTACTCCCCCCACCCCACCTCTCTACTCGCTCCTACCACCATCTCTCTACTCGCCCCTACCCCCATCTCTACCCACCCCTGCCCCCATCTCTCTACCCGCCCCTGCCCCCATCTCTCTACTCGCCCCTACCCCCATCTCTACTCGCCCCTACCCCCACCTCTCTACTCTCCCCTACCCCCACCGCCTACTCGCCCCTACCCCCACCTCTCTACCCGCCCCCTGCCCCCATCTCTCTACTCGCCCCTACCCCCATCTCTACCCGCCCCTGCCCCCATCTCTCTACTCGCCCCTACCCCCATCTCTCTACTCGCCCCTACCCCCATCTCTACTCGCCCCCTACCCCCATCTCTACTCACCCCCTGCCACCACCGCTCTACTCCCACCCACCGCCACCTCTACTCCCCCTACCCCCACCTCTCTACTCACCCCTACCCCCACCTCTCTACTCGCCCCTACCCCCATCTCTACCCGCCCCCTGCCCCCATCTCTCTACCGCCCCCTACCCCCATCTCTACTCGCCCTACCCCCATCTCTACCCGCCCCTGCCCCCATCTCTACTCACCCCTGCCACCACCGCTCTACTCCCCCACCGCCACCTCTCTACTCACCCCTACCCCCACCTCTCTACTCACCCCTGCCCCCACCGCTCTACTTACCCCCACCGCCACCTCTCTACCCCCCCACCGCCACCTCTCTACTCGCCCCCACCTCTCTACCCCCCCCCATCTCTCTACTCACCCCCTACCCCCACCCCCACCTCTCTACTCCCCCACCGCCACCTCTACTCGCCCCTACCCCCATCTCTCTACCTCCGCCCTACCCCCATCTCTCTACCGCCCTACCCCCACCGCTCTACTCACCCCTACCCCCACCGCTCTACTCACCCCTACCCCCACCTCTCTACTCACCCCTACCCCCACCGCTCTACTCACCCCTACCCCCACCTCTCATTCACCCCTACCCCCACCGCTCTGCTCACCCCTACCCCCACCGCTCTACTCCCCCCCACCCCCACCTCTACTCACCCCAACCTACACCGCTCAAGTCCTCCCCTCCCTACTCGCCCCCTACCCCCACCTCTAGTCCCCCCTCCCACCTCTCTACTCACCCTACCCACACCTCTCTAGTCCCCCTCCCACCCCTACCCCCAGCCTCTACTCCCCCCACCACCATCTCCCTACTCGCCCCTACCGCCACCTCTCTACTCACCCCTACTCCCACCTCTACTCACCCCTACTCCCACCTCCCTACTCGCCCCTACTCCCACCTCTCTACTCACCCCTGCCCCCATCTCTACTCACCCCTGCCACCACCGCTCTACTCCCACCCACCGCCATCTCTCTACTCACCCCTACCCCCACCTCTCTACTCACCCCTGCCCCCACCGCTCTACTTACCCCCACCGCCACCTCTCTACTCCCCCACCGCCACCTCTACTCGCCCCCACCTCTACCCCCCATCTCTACTCACCCCTACCCCCACCCCCACCTCTACTCCCCCACCGCCACCTCTCTACCGCCCTACCCCCATCTCTACTCGCCCCTACCCCCACCGCTCTACTCGCCCCTACCCCCACCGCTCTACTCACCCCTACCCCCACCGCTCTACTCACCCCTACCCCCACCTCTCTACTCACCCCTACCCCCACCGCTCTACTCACCCCTACCCCCACCTCTCTACTCACCCCTACCCCCACCGCTCTGCTCACCCCTACCCCCACCTCTCTACTCACCCCTACCCCCACCGCTCTGCTCACCCCCTACCCCCACCGCTCTACCCCCCCCACCCCCACCTCTCTACTCACCCCAACCTACACCGCTCAAGTCCCCCTCCCTACTCGCCCCCTACCCCCACCTCTCTAGTCCCCCCTCCCACCTCTCTACTCACCCTACCCACACCTCTCTAGTCCCCCTCCCACCCCTACCCCCAGCCTCTCTCTCCCCCACCACCATCTCCCTACTCGCCCCTACCGCCACCTCTACTCACCCCTACTCCCACCTCTCTACTCGCCCCTACTCCCACCTCCCTACTCGCCCCTACTCCCACCTCCCTACTCGCCCTACTCCCACCTCTCTACTCACCCCTACTCCCACCTCTCTACTTACCCCCACCGCCACCTCTCTACTTACCCCCACCGCCACCTCTCTACTCCCCACCGCCACCTCTCTACTCGCCCCCACCTCTCTACCCCCCCCATCTCTCTACTCACCCCTACCCCCACCCCCCCACCTCTCTACTCCCCCACCGCCACCTCTTTACTCGCCCCTACCCCCATCTCTACTCGCCCCTACCCCCATCTCTCTACTCGCCCCTACCCCCATCTCTCTACTCGCCCCTACCCCCACCGCTCTACTCACCCCTACCCCCACCGCTCTACTCACCCCTACCCCCACCTCTCTGCTCACTCCCTACCCCCACCGCTCTGCTCACCCCTACCCCACCTCTCTCTATTCACCCCTACCCCCACCGCTCTGCTCACCCCCTACCCCCACCGCTCTACTCCCCCCCCACCCCCACCTCTACTCACCCCAACCTACACCGCCTCAAGTCCCCCTCCCTACTCGCCCCTACCCCCACCTCTCTAGTCCCCCCTCCCCACCCTCTCTACTCACTCCTACCCACACCTCTCTAGTCCCCCTCCCACCCCTACCCCCAGCTCTCTACTCCCCCACCACCATCTCCCTACTCGCCCCTACCGCCACCTCTCTACTCGCCCCTACTCCCACCTCCCTACTCGCCCCTACTCCCACCTCTCTACTCACCCCTACTCCCACCTCTCTACTCACCCCTACCCCCACCGCTCTGCTGACCCCTACCCAGACCGCCTACCCCCCCGCCTCTACTCCCCCCCCACCCCCACCTCTCTACCCCCCCACCCCCACCTCTCTACTCACCCCAACCTACACCGCTCAAGTCCCCCTCCCTACTCGCCCCTACCCCCACCTCTCTAGTCCCCCCTCCCACCCCTCTACTCACTCCTACCCACACCTCTCTAGTCCCCCTCCCACCCCTACCCCCAGCTCTCTACTCCCCACCGCCATCTCCTACTCGCCCCTACCGCCACCTCTCTACTCACCCCTACTCCCACCTCTCTACTCGCCCCTACTCCCACCTCCCTACTCGCCCCTACTCCCACCTCTCTACTCACCCCTACTCCCACCTCTCTACTCACCCCTACCCCCACCTCTCTACTCACCCCTACCCCTACCTCTCTACTCACCCCTACCCCTACCTCTCTACTCACTCCTACCCACACCTCTCTACTCACCCCTACCCCCACCTCTCTACTCACTCCTACCCACACCTCTCTAGTCCCCCCTCCCACCTCACCCCTACCCCCAGCTCTCTACTCCACCCCCACCTCTCTACTCACCCCAACCTACACCGCTCAAGTCCCCCCTCCCTACTCGCCCCTACCCCCACCTCTCTAGTCCCCCTCCCACCTCTCTACTCACCCTACCCACACCTCTCTAGTCCCCCTCCCACCCCTACCCCCAGCTCTCTACCCCCCCCACCACCATCTCCCTACTCGCCCTACCGCCACCTCTACTCGCCCCTACTCCCACCTCCCTACTCACCCCTACTCCCACCTCTCTACTCACCCCTACCCCCACCGCTCTGCTGACCCCTACCCAGACCGCTCTACTCCCCCGCTCTACTCCCCCGCTCTACTCCCCCACCCCCACCTCTCTACCCCCCCACCCCCACCTCTCTACTCACCCCAACCTACACCGCTCAAGTCCCCCTCCCTACTCGCCCCTACCCCCACCTCTCTCTAGTCCCCCCTCCCACCTCTCTCTACTCACTCCTACCCACACCTCTCTAGTCCCCCCTCCCACCCCTACCCCAGCCTCTACTCCCCCCACCGCCATCTCCCTACTCGCCCCTACCGCCACCTCTCTACTCACCCCTACTCCCACCTCCCTACTCGCCCCTACCCCACCTCTCTACTCCCACCTCTACTCACCCCTACCCCCACCTCTCTACTCACCCCTACCCCTACCTCCTCTCTACTCACCCTACCCACACCTCTACCCACCCCTACCCCCACCTCTCTACCTCACTCCTACCCACACCTCTCTAGTCCCCCTCCCACCTCACCCCTACCCCCAGCTCTCTACTCCCCCCCCACCACTACCTCCCTACTCACCCCTACCCCCACCTCTCTACTCACCCCTACTCCCACCTCTCTACTCACCCCTACTCCCACCTCTACTCACCCCCTACTCCCACCTCTCTACTCACCCCCCTACCCCCAGCTCTCTACTCACCCCTCTTTACCGCCACCTCCCTACTCGCCCCTACCTCGCACCTCTCTACTCACCCCTACTCCCACCTCTCTTTATCTCACCCCCACCGCCACCTCCCTACTCGCCCCTACTCCCACCCCCTCTACTCACCCCTACCTCTACTCACCCCTACCCCCACCTCTCTACTCACTCCTACCCACACCTCTCTACTCACCCCTACCCCCACCTCTCTACTCACCCTACCCACACCTCTCTAGTCCTCCCCTCCCACCTCACCCCTACCCCCAGCTCTCTACTCCCCCCACCACTACCTCCCCCTACTCACCCCTACCCCCACCTCTCTATTCACCCCTACCCCCACCTCTAGTCCCCCCCTCCACTCCCCCTTCATTTCTCTGCCCCTGTAAGATAAACGGACAGCTGGCCTCTAGGCACTCTGGGACCACAGCATGACAGCCGACACAGGTGCACAGAATTGCGTGTGTGTCTCAGTGTGTGGGTGGGTGTGGGTGTGGGTGTGTATGTGACTGTGCGTGTGTGTCTCGGTCTGTGTGATTGACTGTGTGTATGTGTGCGTGCGTGCGTGCGTTCATGCATGTCTTGGTCTTTTTGTGTGTGTGTGTGTGTTGGATGGCGAGCCTGGACTGGACACCTGTCTGTCGGTTTTTCTAGAGGAAAACATCTTTCCCTATTTAGTGTCACCACTTTCCTTTCCCCTGAACCAGGATTCCCCAACTGGCGCCCATGGTTGATTTGATTTGGCTCCCCAAGTTTTCAGAGCAAAAATAAATACATTTAAAAAAAAGCTGTAATTTGTATTTTACTTTCATTGCTGTACATAAAAGATTGTAAACATAACAGGACATCTATTCCCCTGTAATCTCACACATAATAGAGAGACGTGATGGTCTATAAATGTAAGCAAGGTTTGAAATCATTATGTTTTAGTGAAACATATCTGTTTGGGCTTCTGAAGGACAATTTGCAGTCTCGAAATGATTTGTAATTATGCCCCCCCTTCCACTCAAGAGAAAAAAAATTGGCCCGCACCTGAATCTAGTTGATGATCCCTGCCCTATACGGACTGGCCTAGTTATACTCTGATAAAAAAACAACTACATGACTAGCTGATTTGTAGTGGTACAGATTTTGCAGCTCTTTCAGAACATCAGCTGACTGGATTTGGGAGAAGGAGAAATGGGGAAGGCTTGGGCGAGTTGCTGTGGGGGGTGCAGTGCTGTTGACCAGGGTAGGGTTAGCCAGGTGGAAAGCATGGCCAGCCGTAGAAAAATGCTTGTTGAAACTCTCAATTATAGTGGATTTATCGGTGGTGACAGTGTTTCCTATCCTCAGTCCAGTAGGCAGCTGGGAGGAGGTGTACTTATTCTCCATGGATTTTACAGTGTCCCAGAACTTTTTGAGTTTGTGTTGCAGGAAGCAAATTTCTGCTTGAAAAAGCTAGCTTCCCTGAAAACTTTCTAGCTTCCCTGAAAAGTTGCATATTACGGGGGCTGTTCGATGCTAATGCAGAACACCATAGGATGTTTTTGTGTTGGTTAAAGGTAGTCAGGTCTGGAGTGAACCAAGGGCTATATCTGTTCCTGGTTCTACATTTCTTGAATGGAGCATGCTTATTTAAGATGTTGAGGAAGGCATTTAAAAAAAAAAACAGGCATCCTCTACTGACGGGGTGAGGTCAATATCCTTCCAGGATACCCGGGCCAGGTCGATTAGAAAGGCCTGCTCACTGAAGTGTTTCAGGGAGCGTTTGATAGTGATGAGTGGAGGTCGTTTGACCTCTGACCCATTACGGATGCAGGCAATGAGGCAGTGATTGCTGAGATCTTGGTTGAAAACAGCAGAGGTGTATTTAGAGGGCAAGTTGGTTAGGATGATATCTATGAGGGTGCCCTTGTTTACGCCTTTGGGGTGGTACCTGGTAGGTCCATTGATAATTTGTGTGAGATTGAGGACATCAAACTTACTGTTCACATATGGTGTCCAGAGCACAGCTGGGGGCAGAGGGTGGTCTGTAGCAGGCGGCAACGGTGAGAGACTTGTTTTTAAAGAGGTGGATTTTTAAAAGTAGAATTTCAAATGGTTTGGGTACAGATCTGGATAGTAGGACAGAACTCTGCAGGCTATCTCTGCAGTAGATTGCAACACCGCCCCTTGGCCATTCTATCTTGTCTGAAAATGTTTTAGTAAGGGATGAAGAGTTCAGAATTTTTGGTGGTCTTCCTAAGCCAGGATTCAGACACGGCAAGAACATCAGGAACCAAATCAAACTGTTTTGAAACGAGCAGGTGTCCTACTTTTAACTGCTGACCTATTTGAGATGGATCCAGTTCAGGTGTGTTTGTCTCAGGCCTTTCACAAGAGTAATGGGTGTGTGTGACTGACTGTGAACATATGGGCATGTGTAACCGTCTGCATGTGTGTGTGTGTGGTCTAGTGAGTTAG
>NW_026287411.1:130000-152515 GCF_023373465.1 Oncorhynchus keta | reverse complement strand
CGAGAGAGATACCGAGGGAGACAGAGAGAGAGAGAGAGAGACAGAGAGACAGAGAGAGAGAGAGAGAGAGAGAGAGACAGAGAGAGAGAGAGAGAGAGAGAGAGAGAGAGAGAGACAGAGAGAGAGAGAGAGAGAGAGGGAGAGACAGAGAGAGGAGGTTAAAGAGGACAGTAAATCTCGAACTCCTCCCTTGTACCCGTGGAATCAGAACAAGCCTATTACCATACAACGTCTGATTGATGTCCGCAGCTCAGGGTTTCTCTCTGTGTGTGTGTTTGTCAATACAGCAGTCCATTAATTCTCCCTGTTTCTCCCATAAAAACCCTGGGACACACACACACACACACACACACACACACACACACACACACACACACACACACACACACACACACACACACACACACACACACACACACACACACACACACACACACACATGTTTTGTCCTAACCCTCACATGATATTTCTCACACTGCCTTGGACACACAACCTTGCCAGACGACACACATAGTTCCCCACACACAGAATCTCAACTATATTTCACACAATATACACACACACACACACACACACACACACAGTGTGTCAGACTCTCTGCTGCGGTTGATGTTTTGTCCTAACCCTCAGATGATATTTCTCTCTCTGCCTTGGAGAGTTTCAAACCTTGCCAGACGAGTGCAAGTGAATAGTTCCCCTTATAGAGAGAATCTCAACTATATTTCCTCGTTTCCTTAATATATGCCATTTAGCAGACGCTTTTATCCAAAGCGACTTACAGTCATGTGTGCATACATTCTACGTATGGGTGGTCCCGGGAATCGAACCCACTACCCTGGCGTTACAAGCACCATGCTCTACCAACTGTGCTACAGAAGGACCTTGCGTCGTATGGTTTTTTCTCAAAACCCATTTTAGAAAAATATAAGAGGGGACCCAGCAAACCAAAATGGCTTCTGTGAAAGTTCCCAAAACATTTGTTTTCGATCGCTGCGAACGTTCTCGTAACAGGAAAACTGTCCAGTCGTGCTGATGATTCTAGAATGTTTGTTATAAAACATTCATCTGATGCAGCAAGAACGTTCCCAGATGGAAAAGATTTTAATCTGTTCTTTAAAGGTTCCTAGAATGTTTCATTAGGTTATGGGAACAGTCTGGGTGGAACATTGTGGGGACATCCCAAAAGATATGTTCCCCAAAACACTAAAACTATCCAGTCGTTCAGAGGATTCCACAATGTTCCTTTTAGGGTGCCAGAAACATTCACCTGATGCTACAAGAATGTTCCCTGAACACGTTTTGTCTGTTCTTTAAAAGGTTCCCACAGTGTTTCATTAGGTTGTGGGAACATTGTGGGAACATCCCAAAAGATATGTTCCCCAAAACACTAAAACTATCCAGTCGTGCTGACAATCAGATAATATTTGTATCACGGTGCTAAAAAACCTGAAACTGTAATGACATACTGCTCCTTTAAGTATGAACGGTCTGAAAGAGACAATCTGGGATTCAAACAACAACCAAGTGACCACCCCGCCACTGTTTCAAATCCAATATTATTAGTCACATGCGCCGAATACAACAGGTGTAGTAGACCTTACAGGGAAATGCCGAATACAACAGGTGAAGTAGACCTTACAGTGAAATGCTGAATACAACAGGTGTAGTAGACCTTACAGTGAAATGCTGAATACAACAGGTGTAGTAGACCTTACAGTGAAATGCTGAATACAACAGGTGTAGTAGACCTTACAGTGAAATGCTGAATACAACAGGTGTAGTAGACCTTACAGTGAAATGCTGAATACAACAGGTGTAGTAGACCTTACAGTGAAATGCCGAATACAACAGGTGTAGTAGACCTTACAGTGAAATGCTGAATACAATACGCAGGCGCCGACTGAGATGGCCGCCTCGCTTCGCGTTCCTAGGAAACTATGCAGTTTTTGTTTTTTTACGTGTTATTTCTTACATTAGTACCCCAGGTCATCTTAGGTTTCATTACATACAGTCGAGAAGAACTACTGAATATAAGATCAGCGTCAACTCACCATCAGTACGACCAAGAATATGTTTTCCGCGACGCGGATCCTGTGTTCTGCCTTACAAACAGGACAACGGAATGGATCGCTTGCAGCGACCCAAGGAAACGACTACGAAAAAGAGGGAAACGCGGCGGTGTTCTGGTCAGACTCCGAAAAAGGGCACATCGCGCACCACTTCCCAGTATTCTTCTTGCCAATGTCCAGTCTCTCGACAACAAGGTTGATGAAATCCGAGCAAGGGTGGCATTCCAGAGGGACATCAGAGACTGCAACGTTCTCTGCTTTACGGAAACATGGCATACTGGGAAGACGCTATCCAGGGCGGTGCAGCCAACGGGTTTCTCCACGCATCGCGCGGACAGAAACAAACATCTCTCTGGTAAGAAGAGTGGCGGGGGCGTATGCCTCATGACTAACGGGACATGGTGTGATGAAGGAAACATACAGGAACTCAAATCCTTCTGTTCACCTGTTTTAGAATTCCTCACAATCAAATGTAGACCGCATTATCTTCCAAGAGAATTCTCTTCGATTATAATCACAGCCGTATATATCCCCCAAGCAGACACATCGATGGCTCTGAACGAACTTTATTTAACTCTTTGCAAACTGGAAAACATTTATCCGGAGGCTGCATTCATTGTAGCTGGGGATTTTAACAAAGCCAATCTGAAAACAAGACTCCCTAAATTTTATCAGCATATCGATTGCGCAACCAGGGGTGGTAAAACCTTGGATCATTGTTACTCTAACTTCCGCGACGCATATAAGGCCCTGCCCCGCCCCCTTTCGGAAAAGCTGACCACGACTCCATTTTGCTGATCCCTGCCTACAGGCAGAAATTAAAACAAGAGGCTCCCACGCTGAGGTCTGTCCGACGCTGGTCAGACCAAGCTGACTCTACACTCCAAGACTGCTTCCATCACGTGGACTGGGACATGTTTCGTATTGCGTCAGATGGGAATATTGACGAATACGCTGATTCGGTGTGCGAGTTCATTAGAACGTGCGTCGAAGATGTCGTTCCCATAGCAACGATAAAAACATTCCCTAACCAGAAACCGTGGATTGATGGCAGCATTCGCGTGAAACTGAAAGCGCGAACCACTGCTTTTAATCAGGGCAAGGTGTCTGGCAACATGACTGAATACAAACAGTGCAGCTATTCCCTCCGCAAGGCTATTAAACAAGCTAAGCGTCAGTACAGAGACAAAGTGGAATCTCAATTCAATGGCTCAGACACAAGAGGCATGTGGCAGGGTCTACAGTCAATCACGGACTACAAGATGAAATCCAGCCCAGTCACGGACCAGGATGTCTTGCTCCCAGGCAGACTAAATAACTTTTTTGCACGCTTTGAGGACAATACAGTGCCACTGACACGGCCTGCAACGGAAACATGCGGTCTCTCCTTCACTGCAGCCGAGGTGAGTAAGACATTTAAACGTGTTAACCCTCGCAAGGCTGCAGGCCCAGACGGCATCCCCAGCCGCGCCCTCAGAGCATGCGCAGACCAGCTGGCCGGTGTGTTTACGGACATATTCAATCAATCCCTATACCAGTCTGCTGTTCCCACATGCTTCAAGAGGGCCACCATTGTTCCTGTTCCCAAGAAAGCTAAGGTAACTGAGCTAAACGACTACCGCCCCGTAGCACTCACTTCCGTCATCATGAAGTGCTTTGAGAGACTAGTCAAGGACCATATCACCTCCACCCTACCTGACACCCTAGACCCACTCCAATTTGCTTACCGCCCAAATAGGTCCACAGACGATGCAATCTCAACCACACTGCACACTGCCCTAACCCACCTGGACAAGAGGAATACCTATGTGAGAATGCTGTTCATCGACTACAGCTCGGCATTCAACACCATAGTACCCTCCAAGCTCGTCATCAAGCTCGAGACCCTGGGTCTCGACCCCGCCCTGTGCAACTGGGTACTGGACTTCCTGACGGGCCGCCCCAGGTGGTGAGGGTAGGCAACAACATCTCCTCCCCGCTGATCCTCAACACGGGGCCCCACAAGGGTGCGTTCTGAGCCCTCTCCTGTACTCCCTGTTCACCCACGACTGCGTGGCCACGCACGCCTCCAACTCAATCATCAAGTTTGCGGACGACACAACAGTGGTAGGCTTGATTACCAACAACGACGAGACGGCCTACAGGGAGGAGGTGAGGGCCCTCGGAGTGTGGTGTCAGGAAAATAACCTCACACTCAACGTCAACAAAACTAAGGAGATGATTGTGGACTTCAGGAAACAGCAGAGGGAACACCCCCTATCCACATCGATGGAACAGTAGTGGAGAGGGTAGCTAGTTTTAAGTTCCTCGGCATACACATCACAGACAAACTGAATTGGTCCACTCACACTGACAGCGTCGTGAAGAAGGCGCAGCAGCGCCTATTCAACCTCAGGAGGCTGAAGAAATTCGGCTTGTCACCAAAAGCACTCACAAACTTCTACAGATGCACAATCGAGAGCATCCTGGCGGGCTGTATCACCGCCTGGTACGGCAACTGCTCCGCCCTCAACCGTAAGGCTCTCAGGCAGAGGGTAGTGAGGTCTGCACAACGCATCACCGGGGGCAAACTACCTGCCCTCCAGGACACCTACACCACCCGTTGTTACAGGAAGGCCATAAAGATCATCAAGGACATCAACCACCCGAACCACTGCCTGTTCACCCCGCTATCATCCAGAAGGCGAGGTCAGTACAGGTGCATCAAAGCTGGGACCGAGAGACTGAAAAACAGCTTCTATCTCAAGGCCATCAGACTGTTAAACAGCCACCACTAACATTGAGTGGCTGCTGCCAACACACTGTCATTGACACTGACCCAACTCCAGCCATTTTAATAATGGGAATTGATGGGAAATTATGTAAATATATCACTAGCCACTTTAAACAATGCTACCTTATATAATGTTACTTACCCTACATTATTCATCTCATATGCATATGTATATACTGTACTCTACATCATCGACTGCATCCTTATGTAACACATGTATCACTAGCCACTTTAACTATGCCACTTTGTTTACTTTGTCTACACACTCATCTCATATGTATATACTGTACTCGATACCATCTACTGTATGCTGCTCTGTACCATCACTCATTCATATATCCTTATGTACATGTTCCTTATCCCCTTACACTGTGTATAAGACAGTAGTTTTGGAATTGTTAGTTAGATTACTTGTTGGTTATCACTGCATTGTCGGAACTAGAAGCACAAGCATTTCGCTACACTCGCATTTAACATCTGCTAACCATGTGTATGTGACAAATAAAATTTGATTTGATTTGATTTACAACAGGTGTAGTAGACCTTACAGTGAAATGCTGAATACAACAGGTGTAATAGACCTTACAGTGAAATGCTGAATACAACAGGTGTAGTAGACCTTACAGTGAAATGCTGAATACAACAGGTGTAGTAGACCTTACAGTGAAATGCTGAATACAACAGGTGTAGTAGACCTTACAGTGAAATGCTGAATATAACAGGTGTAGTAGACCTTACAGTGAAATGCCGAATACAACAGGTGTAGTAGACCTTACAGTGAAATGCTGAATACAACAGGTGTAGTAGACCTTACAGTGAAATGCCGAATACAACAGGTGTAGTAGACCTTACAGTGAAATGCTGAATACAACAGGTGTAGTAGACCTTACAGTGAAATGCTGAATACAACAGGTGTAGTAGATCTTACAGTGAAATGCTGAATACAACAGGTGTAGTAGACCTTACAGTGAAATACCGAATACAACAGGTGTAGTAGACCTTACAGTGAAATGCCGAATACAACAGGTGTAGTAGACCTTACAGTGAAATGCCGAATACAACAGGTGTAGTAGACCTTACAGTGAAATGCGGAATCCAACAGGTGTAGTAGACCTTACAGTGAAATGCTGAATAAAACAGGTGTAGTAGACCTTACAGTGAAATGCCGAATACAACAGGTGTAGTAGACCTTACAGTGAAATGCTGAATACAACAGGTGTAGTAGACCTTACAGTGAAATGCAGAATACAACAGGTGTAGTAGACCTTACAGTGAAATGCCGAATACAACAGGTGTAGTAGACCTTACAGTGAAATGCCGAATACAACAGGTGTAGTAGACCTTACAGTGAAATGCCGAATACAACAGGTGTAGTAGACCTTACAGTGAAATGCTGAATACAACAGGTGTAGTAGACCTTACAGTGAAATGCTGAATACAACAGGTGTAGTAGACCTCACAGTGAAATGCTGAATACAACAGGTGTAGTAGACCTCACAGTGAAATGCTGAATACAACAGGTGTAGTAGACCTTACAGTGAAATGCTGAATACAACAGGTGTAGTAGACCTCACAGTGAAATGCTGAATACAACAGGTGTAGTAGACCTTACAGTGAAATGCCGAATACAACAGGTGTAGTAGACCTCACAGTGAAATGCTGAATACAACAGGTGTAGTAGACCTCACAGTGAAATGCTGAATACAACAGGTGTAGTAGACCTTACAGTGAAATGCTGAATACAACAGGTGTAGTAGACCTTACAGTGAAATGCTGAATACAACAGGTGTAGTAGACCTCACAGTGAAATGCTGAATACAACAGGTGTAGTAGACCTTACAGTGAAATGCAGAATACAACAGGTGTAGTAGACCTTACAGTGAAATGCTGAATACAACAGGTGTAGTAGACCTTACAGTGAAATGCTGAATACAACAGGTGTAGTAGACCTTACAGTGAAATGCAGAATACAACAGGTGTAGTAGACCTTACAGTGAAATGCTGAATACAACAGGTGTAGTAGACCTTACAGTGAAATGCTGAATACAACAGGTGTAGTAGACCTTACAGTGAAATGCAGAATACAACAGGTGTAGTAGACCTTACAGTGAAATGCTGAATACAACAGGTGTAGTAGACCTTACAGTGAAATGCAGAATACAACAGGTGTAGTAGACCTTACAGTGAAATGCTGAATACAACAGGTGTAGTAGACCTTACAGTGAAATGCTGAATACAACAGGTGTAGTAGACCTTACAGTGAAATGCTGAATACAACAGGTGTAGTAGACCTTACAGTGAAATGCTGAATACAACAGGTGTAGTAGACCTTACAGTGAAATGCTGAATACAACAGGTGTAGTAGACCTCACAGTGAAATGCTGAATACAACAGGTGTAGTAGACCTTACAGTGAAATGCTGAATACAACAGGTGTAGTAGACCTTACAGTGAAATGCTGAATACAACAGGTGTAGTAGACCTTACAGTGAAATGCTGAATACAACAGGTGTAGTAGACCTTACAGTGAAATGCTGAATACAACAGGTGTAGTAGACCTTACAGTGAAATGCTGAATACAACAGGTGTAGTAGACCTTACAGTGAAATGCTGAATACAACAGGTGTAGTAGACCTCACAGTGAAATGCTGAATACAACAGGTGTAGTAGACCTCACAGTGAAATGCTGAATACAACAGGTGTAGTAGACCTTACAGTGAAATGCTGAATACAACAGGTGTAGTAGACCTTACAGTGAAATGCTGAATACAACAGGTGTAGTAGACCTTACAGTGAAATGCTGAATACAACAGGTGTAGTAGACCTTACAGTGAAATGCTGAATACAACAGGTGTAGTAGACCTTACAGTGAAATGCTGAATATAACAGGTGTAGTAGACCTTACAGTGAAATGCTGAATACAACAGGTGTAGTAGACCTTACAGTGAAATGCTGAATACAACAGGTGTAGTAGACCTTACAGTGAAATGCCGAATACAACAGGTGTAGTAGACCTTACAGTGAAATGCTGAATACAACAGGTGTAGTAGACCTACAGTGAAATGCAGAATACAACAGGTGTAGTAGACCTTACAGTGAAATGCTGAATACAACAGGTGTAGTAGACCTTACAGTGAAATGCTGAATACAACAGGTGTAGTAGACCTTACAGTGAAATGCTGAATACAACAGGTGTAGTAGACCTTACAGTGAAATGCTGAATACAACAGGTGTAGTAGACCTTACAGTGAAATGCTGAATACAACAGGTGTAGTAGACCTCACAGTGAAATGCTGAATACAACAGGTGTAGTAGACCTTACAGTGAAATGCTGAATACAACAGGTGTAGTAGACCTTACAGTGAAATGCTGAATACAACAGGTGTAGTAGACCTTACAGTGAAATGCTGAATACAACAGGTGTAGTAGACCTTACAGTGAAATGCTGAATACAACAGGTGTAGTAGACCTTACAGTGAAATGCTGAATACAACAGGTGTAGTAGACCTTACAGTGAAATGCTGAATACAACAGGTGTAGTAGACCTTACAGTGAAATGCAGAATACAACAGGTGTAGTAGACCTTACAGTGAAATGCAGAATACAACAGGTGTAGTAGACCTTACAGTGAAATGCTGAATACAACAGGTGTAGTAGACCTTACAGTGAAATGCTGAATACAACAGGTGTAGTAGACCTTACAGTGAAATGCTGAATACAACAGGTGTAGTAGACCTTACAGTGAAATGCTGAATACAACAGGTGTAGTAGACCTTACAGTGAAATGCTGAATACAACAGGTGTAGTAGACCTTACAGTGAAATGCTGAATACAACAGGTGTAGTAGACCTTACAGTGAAATGCTTACTTACCAGCCCTTAACCAACAGTGCAGTTAAAAAAATATGGATAAGATTAAGAGATTAAAAGTAACAAGTAATTCGAGAGCAGCAGTAAAATAACAATAGAAAGACTATATACAGGGGGTACCGGTACAGAGTCAATGTGCGGGGGCACCTGTGGGTTGAGGTAATATGTTCATGTAGGTAGAGTTATTAGGGACAATACATAGATGATAACAACAGAGAGTAGCAGCGGTGTAAAGAGAGGGGGGGGGGGCAATGCAAATAGTCTGGGTAGCCATGTGATTTGGTGTTCAGGAGTCTTATGGCTTGGTGGTAGAAGCTTTTTTGAAGCCTCTTGGACGTAGACTTGGTGCTCCGGTACAGCTTGCCGTGTGGTAGCAGAGAGAACAGTCTATGACTAGGCTGGCTGGCTGGAGTCTTTAACAATTTTTAGGGCCTTCCTCTGACACTGCCTGGTATAGAGGTCCTGGATGACAGGAAGCTTGGCCCCAGTGATGTACTGGGCCGTTCGCACTACCCTCAAGCAGTTGCCATACCAGGCAGTGATGCAACCAGTATTCTCGATGGGTAGACAACTGAGCAATGGGGGCAGGAGAATCCCGATTGCCCCTTCAACTGTCAAACCTGTGTAGTTCTGTCGAACAATCAGATTACAACTTCCTGTCTGGACCTTTATCAGCTCAGCTTATTGGAACAGAGATCTTTACAACTTATCAGAGATGGTAGCTCTTTGGAACAGAGATCTTTACAACTTATCAGAGATGGTAGCTCTTTGGAACAGAGATCTTTACAACTTATCAGAGATGGTAGCTCTTTAGAACAGAGATCTTTACAACTTATCAGAGATGGTAGCTCTTTGGAACAGAGATCTTTACAACTTATCATAGATGGTAGCTGTTTAGAACAGAGATCTTTACAAGATGATAGCTAATTGCAGTGACATCTTTTCCTCCCTCGCTTGCTCGCTTCTTTCAATTCAATTTAAATTCAATTTAAGGGCTTTATTGTCATGGGAAACATATGTTTACATTGCCAAAGCAAGTGAAATAGATAATAAACAAGAGCGAAATAAACAGTAAAAAATGTACAGTAAACATTACACTCACAAACGTTCCAAAGGAGTAAAGACATTTCAAATGTCATATGATGTGCAAATAATTCAAGTACAAAAGGGAAAATAAATAAACATAAATACGGGTTGTATTTACAGTGGTGTTGTTCTTCACTGGTTGTCCTTTTCTCGTGGCATCAGGTCACAAATCATGCTGCTGTGATGTCACACTGTGGTATTTCACCCAATAGATATGAGAGTTTATGAAAATTGGATTTGTTTTCAAATTCTTGGTGGGTCTGTGTAATCTAAGGGAAATATGTGTCTCTAATATGGTTATACATGTGCACACTCTTGGAATTATATCAACCAGCTTAACCTGGAATGCTTTTCCAATAGTCTTGAAGGAGTTCCCCCATATGCTGAGCACTTGTTGGCTGCTTTTCCTTCACTCTGCATTCCGACTCATCCCAAACCATCTCAATTGAGTTGAGGTCAGGTGATTGTGGAGGCCAGGTCATCTGATGCAGCACTCCATCACTCTCCTTCTAGGTCAAATAGCACTTACACGGCCTGGAGGTGTGTTGGTTCATTGTCCTGTTGTAAAACAAATGATAGTCCCACTAAACTCAAACCAGATGGTATAGCGTATCGCTGCAGAATGCTGTGGTAGCCATTCTGGTTAAGTGTCCCGTGAATTCTAAATAAATCACAGACAGTGTCACCAGCAAAGCCCCCCCACATCATCACACCTCCTCCTCAATGCTTCACGGTGGAAACTACACATGTGGAGATCATCCGTTCACCTACTCTGCGTCTCACAAAGACACAGCAGATCGAACCAAAAATCGCAAAATTTGGACTCATCGGACCAAAGGAAAGATTTTCATCGGTCTAATGTCCATTGATTGTAATTCTTGGCCAAAGCAAGTCTCTTCTTCTTATTGGTGTCCTGAAGTAGTTGTTTCTTTTCGACCACGAAGAACTTATTCATGCTGTTTCCTCTCAACATTGAACTCTGTGAAGTGTTTATTTGGCCTGCAATTTCTGAGGCTGGTAACTATAATGAACTTATCCTCTGCAGCAGAGGTAACTGTGGGTCTTCCTTTCCTGTGGTGGTCCTCATGAGAACCAGTTTCATCATTGAACTCTGTGAAGTGTTTATTTTGCAATTTCTGAGGCTGGTAACTATAATGAACTTATGCTCTGCAGCAGAGGTGTGGGTCTTCCTTTCCTGTGGTGGTCCTCATGAGAACCAGTTTCATCATTGAACTCTGTGAAGTGTTTATTTGGCCTGCAATTTCTGAGGCTGGTAACTATAATGAACTTATGCTCTGCAGCAGAGGTAACTGTGGGTCTTCCTTTCCTGTGGTGGTCCTCATGAGAACCAGTTTCATCATTGAACTCTGTGAAAATGTTTATTTGGCCTGCAATTTCTGAACCTGGTAACTATAATGAACTTATGCTCTGCAGCAGAGGTAACTGTGGGTCTTCCTTTCCTGTGGTGGTCCTCAAAACCAGTTTCATCATTGAACTCTGTGAAGTGTTTATTTGGCCTGCAATTTCTGAGGCTGGTAACTATAATGAACTTATGCTCTGCAGCAGAGGTAACTGTGGGTCTTCCTTTCCTGTGGTGGTCCTCATGAGAACCAGTTTCATCATTGAACTCTGTGAAGTGTTTATTCTGGCCTGCAATTTCTGAGGCTGGTAATTATAATGAACTTATGCTCTGCAGCAGAGGAAACTGTGGGTCTTCCATTCCTGTGGTGGTCCTCATGAGAACCAGTTTCATCATTGAACTCTGTGAAGTGTTTATTTGGCCTGCAATTTCTGAGGCTGGTAACTATAATGAACTTATGCTCTGCAGCAGAGATAACTGTGGGTCTTCCTTTCCTGTGGTGGTCTTCATGAGAACCAGTTTCATCATAGCGCTTGATGATTTTCACGACTGTCATCAAGGCAAAGGTGGCTACTTTGAAGAATCTCAAATATAACGTATATTTTGATTTGTTTAACACGTTTTTGGTTACTACATGATTCCATGTGTTATTCCAGTTTTGATGTGTTGCACAATGTAGAAAATAGTAAAAATAATTAAAACCCCTTGAATGAGTAGGTGTGTCCAAAATTTGGACTGGTAGGCAGACCTGTTGAAGAGGGCGGGGCTCAAGCTACATCCCTGTCTCACCCCACGGCTCTTTCTCTCTTGTTTTTCACCCTCTCTCTCTCTCTCTCTCTCTCTCTCTCTCTCTCTCTCTCTCTCTCTCTCTCTCTCTCTCACTCTCTCTCTCTCTCTCTCTCTCTCTCTCTCTCTCTCTCTCTCTCTCTCTCTCTCTCTCTCTCTCTCTCTCTCTCTCTCTCTCTCTCACTCTCTCTCTCTCTATCAATCCAATTAAATTCAAATGATTTTTTTTGGGCATGGAAACACATGTTAACATTTGCAAAGCATGTGAAATAGATAATAAACAAAAGTTTATATACTGTTGTGGTGATGTGGAAAAGTTAAAGTACACAAGGGAAAATAAATCAACATAAATATGGGTTGTGTTTACAATGGTGTTTGTTCTTCACTGGTTGCCCTTTTCTTGTGGCAACAGGTCACACATCTTGCTGCAGTGATGGCACATTGTGGTATTTCACCCATTAGATATGGAAGTTTACAAATTAGATTTTTTTAAATTCTTTGTGGATCTGTGTAATCTGAGGGAAATATGTGTCTCTAATATGGTCATTCATTTGGCAGGAGGTTAGGTGCAGCTAATTTTCCACCTCATTTTTGTGGGCAGTGAGCACATAGCCTGTCTTCTCTTGAGAGCCAGGTCTGCCTTTCTCAATAGCAAGGCTATGCTCACTGAGTCTGTACATAGTCAAAGCTTTCCTTAAGTTTGGGTCAGTCACAGTGGTCAGGTATTCTGCCGCTGTGTACTCTCTGTTTAGGGCCAAATAGCATTCTAGTTGGCTCTGTTTTTTTGTTAATTCTTTCCAATGTGTCAAGTAATCTCTCTCTCTCTCTCTCTCTTGTTCTCTCTTTCTCTTTCTCTGTCTCTCTCTTTCGCTGTCCTCCATCTCTCCTTCTCTTTCTCTCCGTCCCTCTCTCTCTTGTCAGAGGGGAGGTCTGGAGAGAGAGATTGTCATGCCTGATGGATCACCCCAAACACTCAGACAAACTATCTTTGTCTTCCCACACACACACACACACACACACACACACACACACACACACACACACACACACACACACACACACACACACACACACACACACACACACACACACACACACACACACACACACACACACACACGCACACACACACACTGCCCTCTGTAATTATTGGGACAGCGACCATTTTGTTTGTGTTCTGGCTCTGTACTCCAGCACTTTGAATTTGAAATGATACAATGACCATGAGGTTAAAGTGCTGAGTATCTGCTTTAATGTGAGGTTATTTTTTCATCCATATTGGGTGACCCGTTTAGAAATTACAGCACATTTTGTACATAGTCCTCCACACTTTTACATTAATGTGGATGCTACCATGATTACAGACAGTCCTGAAATAATCGTGAATAATATTGAGTGAGAAAGTTATAGACACAGCAATATCACACCTCCAAGACATGCTAACCTCTCACCATTACACTAACAGGGGAGGTTAGCATACCACCAAGACATGCTAACATTTCCCCATTACACTAACAGGGGAGGTTAGCATACCTCCAAGACATGCTAACCTCTCCCCATTACACTAACAGGGAGGTTAGCATACCACCAAGACATGCTAACCTCTCATCATTACACTAACAGGGAGGTTAGCATACCTCCAAGACATGCTAACCTCTCCCCATTACACTAACAGGGGAGGTTAGCATACCTCCAAGACATGCTAACCTCTCACCATTACACTAACAGGGAGATTAGCATTTTTATATATATATAGTGGGATACATGAGAGGAAGAGAGGGAAATATAAAGAGAGAGCGAGAGAAAAGAGAGAAGGAGAGAGTGATAGGTAAAAAGAGAGGAGGAGAGAGTGATAGGTAGAAAGAGAAGGAGGAGAGTTGTAAGTGCTCTGGATAAGGTAGAAATGACTTAAATGTAAATGTAAATGTGATAGGTAGAAAGAGAGGAGGAGAGAGTGATAGGTAGAAAGAGAGTGAGGAGAGAGGTAGAAAGAGAGGAGGAGAGAGTGATAGGTAGAAAGAGAGGATGAGAGAGTGATAGGTAGAAAGAGAGGAGGAGAGAGTGATAGGTAGAAAGAGAGGAGGAGAGAGTGATAGGTAGAAAGAGAGGAGGAGAGAGTGATAGGTAGAAAGAGAGGAGGAGAGAGTGATAGGTAGAAAGAGAGGAGGAGAGAGTGATAGGTAGAAAGAGAGGAGGAGAGAGTGATAGGTAGAAAGAGAGGAGGAGAGAGTGATAGGTAGAAAGAGAGGAGGAGAGAGTGATAGGTAGAAAGAGAGGAGGAGAGAGTGATAGGTAGAAAGAGAGGAGGGAGAGTGATAGGTAGAAAGAGGGAGGAGAGAGTGATAGGTAGAAAGAGAGGAGGGGAGAGTGATAGGTAGAAAGAGAGGAGGGGAGAGTGATAGGTAGAAAGAGAGGAGGAGAGAGTGATAGGTAGAAAGAGAGGAGGAGAGAGTGATAGGTAGAAAGAGAGGAGGGGAGAGTGATAGGTAGAAAGAGAGGAGGAGAGAGTGATAGGTAGAAAGAGAGGAGGAGAGAGTGATAGGTAGAAAGAGAGGAGGAGAGAGTGATAGGTAGAAAGAGAGGAGGGGAGAGTGATAGGTAGAAAGAGGAGGGGGGAGAGTGATAGGTAGAAAGAGAGGAGGAGAGAGTGATAGGTAGAAAGAGAGGAGGAGAGAGTGATAGGTAGAAAGAGAGGAGGGAGAGTGATAGGTAGAAAGAGAGGAGGAGAGAGTGATAGGTAGAAAGAGAGGGAGGAGAGTGATAGGTAGAAAGAGAGGAGGGGAGAGAGTGATAGGTAGAAAGAGAGGAGGGGAGAGAGTGATAGGTAGAAAGAGAGGAGGAGAGAGTGATAGGTAGAAAGAGAGGAGGGAGAGTGATAGGTAGAAAGAGAGGGGAGAGAGTGATAGGTAGAAAGAGAGGAGGGGAGAGTGATAGGTAGAAAGAGAGGAGGGAGAGTGATAGGTAGAAAGAGAGGAGGGGAGAGTGATAGGTAGAAAGAGAGGAGGAGAGAGTGATAGGTAGAAAGAGAGGAGGAGAGAGTGATAGGTAGAAAGAGAGGAGGGGAGAGTGATAGGTAGAAAGAGAGGAGGGGAGAGTGATAGGTAGAAAGAGAGAAGGAGAGAGTGAAAGGTAGAAAGAGAGAAGGAGAGAGTGATAGGTAGAAAGAGAGGAGGAGAGAGTGATAGGTAGAAAGAGAGGAGGAGAGAGTGATAGGTAGAAAGAGAGGAGGGGAGAGTGATAGGTAGAAAGAGAGGAGGAGAGAGTGATAGGTAGAAAGAGAGGAGGGGAGAGTGATAGGTAGAAAGAGAGGAGGAGAGAGTGATAGGTAGAAATAGAATGGGAGAGTGATAGGTAGAAAGAGAGGAGGGGAGAGTGATAGGTAGAAAGAGAGAAGGAGAGAGTGATAGGTAGAAAGAGAGGAGGGGAGAGTGATAGGTAGAAAGAGAGGAGGGAGAGTGATAGTAGAAAGAGAGGAGGAGAGAGTGATAGGTAGAAAGAGAGGAGGAGAGAGTGATAGGTAGAAAGAGAGGAGGGAGAGTGATAGGTAGAAAGAGAGAGGAGAGAGAGTGATAGGTAGAAAGAGAGGAGGAGAGAGTGATAGGTAGAAAGAGAGGATGGAGAGAGTGATAGGTAGAAAGAGAAGGAGAGAGTGATAGGTAGAAAGAGAGGAGGGAGAGTGATAGGTAGAAAGAGAGGAGGGAGAGTGATAGGTAGAAAGAGAGGAGGAGAGAGTGATAGGTAGAAAGAGAGGAGGGGAGAGTGATAGGTAGAAAGAGAGGAGGGAGAGTGATAGGTAGAAGAGAGGAGGGAGAGTGATAGGTAGAAAGAGAGGAGGGAGAGTGATAGGTAGAAAGAGAGGAGGGAGAGTGATAGGTAGAAAGAGAGGAGGGAGAGTGATAGGTAGAAAGAGAGGAGGAGAGTGATATGTAGAAAGAGAGGAGGGGAGAGTGATAGGTAGAAAGAGAGGAGGGGAGAGTGATAGGTAGAAAGAGAGGAGGGGAGGAATCAATATTTTATCTATAAAGGACGACCATAAACTACAAGACTTTTTTTTACAATATTTATTATCCCCCCTAGAGGTGACACACACACACACACACAAATGCAAATGCACACACACACACACACACACACACACACACACACACACACACACACACACACACACACACACACACACACACACACACACACACACACACACACACACACACAATTAGTTTTGTTTCATCAAGCCTACCAGCGTTTCTCCCGTGCTCCTGTCTTTCTCTAGTTCCTGTTTTCTAGTTTTCCCGGTTTATCATTCTGCCTGCTCTGACCCTGAGCCTGCCTGCCGTTCCCTACCATTCTGCCTGCTCTGATCCTGACCTGCCATTCCTTACCATTCTGCCTGCTCTGACCTGAGCCTGCCGTTCCCTACCATTCTGCCTGCTCTGACCCTGAGCCTGCCGTTCCTACCATTCTGCCTGCTCTGACCCTGAGCCTGCCGTTCCTTACCATTCTGCCTGCACTGACCCTGAGCCTGCCTGCCGTTCCACCATTCTGCCTGCTCTGACCCTGAGCCTGCCTGCCGTTCCTTACCATTCTGCCTGCTCTGACCCTGAGCCTGCCGTTCCTTACCATTCTGCCTGCTCTGACCCTGAGCCTGCCGTTCCTTACCATTCTGCCTGCTCTGACCCTGAGCCTGCCGTTCCTACCATTCTGCCTGCTCTGACCCTGAGCCTGCCGTTCCTTACCATTCTGCCTGCTCTGACCCTGAGCCTGCCTGCCGTTCCTTACCATTCTGCCTGCTCTGACCCTGAGCCTGCCGTTCCTTACCATTCCGCCTGCTCTGACCTGAGCCTGCCGTTCCTTTCTGCCTGCTCTGACCCTGAGCCTGCCTGCCGTTCCCTACCATTCTGCCTGCTCTGACCCTGAGCCTGCCGTTCCTTACCATTCTGCCTGCTCTGACCTGAGCCTGCCGTTCCTTACCATTCTGCCTGCTCTGACCCTGAGCCTGCCTGCCGTTCCCTTACCATTCTGCCTGCTCTGACCCTGAGCCTGCCGTTCCTTACCATTCTGCCTGCTCTGACCCTGAGCCTGCCTGTCGTTCCTGACCATTCTGCCTGCTCTGACCCTGAGCCTGCCGTTTCCTTACCATTCTGCCTGCTCTGACCCTGAGCCTGACCTGCCGTTCCTTACCATTCTGCCTGCTCTGACCCTGAGCCTGCCGTTCCTTACCATTCTGCCTGCTCTGACCCTGAGCCTGCCTGCCGTTCCTTACCATTCTGCCTGCTCTGACCCTGAGCCTGCCGTTCCTTACCATTCTGCCTGCTCTGACCCTGAGCCTGCCTGCCGTTCCTTACCATTCTGCCTGCTCTGACCCTGAGCCTGCCGTTCCTTACCATTCTGCCTGCTCTGACCCTGAGCCTGCCTGCCGTTCCTGACCATTCTGCCTGCTCTGACCCTGAGCCTGCCGTTCCTTACCATTCTGCCTGCTCTGACCCTGAGCCTGCCGTTCCTTACCATTCTGCCTGCTCTGACCCTGAGCCTGCCTGCCGTTCCTTACCATTCTGCCTGCTCTGACCCTGAGCCTGCCTGCCGTTCCTACCATTCTGCCTGCTCTGACCCTGAGCCTGCCTGCCGTTCCTTACCATTCTGCCTGCTCTGACCCTGAGCCTGCCTGCCGTTCCTTACCATTCTGCCTGCTCTGACCCTGAGCCTGCCTGCCGTTCCTTACCATTCTGCCTGCTCTGACCCTGAGCCTGCCGTTCCCTTACCATTCTGCCTGCTCTGACCCTGAGCCTGCCTGTTCCCTTACCATTCTGCCTGCTCTGACCCTGAGCCTGCCTGCCGTTCCTTACCATTCTGCCTGCTCTGACCCTGAGCCTGCCCGTTCCTTACCATTCTGCCTGCTCTGACCCTGAGCCTGCCTGCCGTTCCTTACCATTCTGCCTGCTCTGACCCTGAGCCTGCCGTTCCTTACCATTCTGCCTGCTCTGACCCTGAGCCTGCCTGCCGTTCCTTACCATTCTGCCTGCTCTGACCCTGAGCCTGCCGTTCCCTTACCATTCTGCCTGCTACCATTCTGCCTGCTCTGACCCTGAGCCTGCCGTTCCTTACCATTCTGCCTGCTCTGACCCTGAGCCTGCCGTTCCTTACCATTCTGCCTGCTCTGACCCTGAGCCTGCCTGCCGTTCCCTACCATTCTGCCTGCTCTGACCCTGAGCCTGCCTGTTTCCTTACCATTCTGCCTGCTCTGACCCTGAGCCTGCCGTTCCCTTACCATTCTGCCTGCTCTGACCCTGAGCCTGCCACCATTCTGCCTGCTCTGACCCTGAGCCTGCCGTTCCTTACCATTCTGCCTGCTCTGACCCTGAGCCTGCCGTTCCTTACCATTCTGCCTGCTCTGACCCTGAGCCTGCCGTTCTGCCATTCTGCCTGCTGACCCTGAGCCTGCCGTTCCTTACCATTCTGCCTGCTCTGACCCTGAGCCTGCTGTTTCCTTACCATTCTGCCTGCTCTGACCCTGAGCCTGCCTGCCGTTCCCTACCATTCTGCCTGCTCTGACCCTGAGCCTGCCGTTCCTTACCATTCTGCCTGCTCTGACCCTGAGCCTGCCTGCCGTTCCTTACCATTCTGCCTGCTCTGACCCTGAGCCTGCCTGCCGTTCCTACCATTCTGCCTGCTCTGACCCTGAGCCTGCCGTTCCTTACCATTCTGCCTGCTCTGACCCTGAGCCTGCCTTCGTTCCTTACCATTCTGCCTGCTCTGACCCTGAGCCTGCCTGCCGTTCCTTACCATTCTGCCTGCTCTGACCCTGAGCCTGACCTGCCGTTCCCTACCATTCTGCCTGCTCTGACCCTGAGCCTGCCGTTCCTTACCATTCTGCCTGCTCTGACCCTGAGCCTGCCTGCCGTTCCTTACCATTCTGCCTGCTCTGACCCTGAGCCTGCCGTTTCCTTACCATTCTGCCTGCTCTGACCCTGAGCCTGTCTGCCGTTCCCATTCTGCCTGCTCTGACCCTGAGCCTGCCGTTCCTTACCATTCTGCCTGCTCTGACCCTGAGCCTGCCTGTTCCTTACCATTCTGCCTGCTCTGACCCTGAGCCTGCCTGCGTTCCCTACCATTCTGCCTGCTCTGACCCTGAGCCTGCCTGCCGTTCCCTTACCATTATGCCTGCTCTGACCCTGAGCCTGCCGTTCCTAACCATTCTGCCTGCCTGACCCTTAGCCTGCCGTTTCCTTACCATTCTGCCTGCTCTGACCCTGAGCCTGCCTGCCGTTCCTGACCATTCTGCCTGGACCCTGAGCCTGCTCCTTACCATTCTGCCTGCTCTGACCCTGAGCCTCCGTTCCATTCTGCCTGCTCTGACCTGAGCCTGCCGTTCCCCATTCTGCCTGCTCTGACCCTGAGCCTGCCGTTCCTTACCATTCTGCCTGCTCTGACCCTGAGCCTGCTCCTTACCATTCTGCCTGCCTGACCCTGGCCTGCCGTTCCTCCATTCTGCCTGCTCTGACCCTGAGCCTGCCGTTCCTTACCATTCTGCCTGCTCTGACCCTGAGCCTGCTCTCCTTACCATTCTGCCTGCCTGACCCTGAGCCTGCCTGCTTCCTACCATTCTGCCTGCTCTGACCTCTGAGCCATTCCCCTGCCTGCTCTCCCTGAGCCTGCCGTTCCCCACCATTCTGCCTGCTCTGACCCACGAGCCTGCCTGCTTCCCTCCATTCTGCCTGCTCTGACTCTGAGCCTCCATTCCTTACCATTCTGCCTGCTCTGACCCTGAGCCTGCTCCACCATTCTGCCTGCTCTGACCCTGAGCCTGCCTCTCCTCCCATTCTGCCTGCTCTGACCCTGAGCCTGACCTGCCGTTCCACCATTCTGACTGCTCTGACCTGAGCCTGCCGTTCCTTACCATTCTGCCTGCTCTGACCCTGAGCCTGCTCCACCATTCTGCACCCTTGCCCTGCTCTGACCCTGAGCCTGCCTGCCGTTCCCATTCTGCCTGCTCTGACCCTGAGCCTGCTCCTTACCATTCTGCCTGCTCTGACCCTGAGCCTGCCTGCCTGACCATTCTGCCTGCTCTGACCCTGAGCCTGCCGTTCCTCCATTCTGCCTGCTCTGACCCTGAGCCTGCCGTTCCTTACCATTCTGCCTGCTCTGACCCTGAGCCTGCCTGCCGTTCCACCATTCTGCCTGCTCTGACCCTGAGCCTGCCTGCCGTTCCCTACCATTCTGCCCTGACCCTGAGCCTGCCTGCCGTTCCTTACCATTCTGCCTGCTCTGACCCTGAGCCTGCCTGCCGTTCCTTACCATTCTGCCTGCTCTGACCCTGAGCCTGCCTGCCGTCCTTACCATTCTGCCTGGTCTGACCCTGAGCCTGCCTGCCGTTCCTTACCATTCTGCCTGCTCTGACCCTGAGCCTGCCGTTCCTTACCATTCTGCCTGCTCTGACCCTGAGCCTGCCTGCCGTTCCTTACCATTCTGCCTGCTCTGACCCTGAGCCTGCCGTTCCACCATTCTGCCTGCTCTGACCCTGACCTCTCCACCATTCTGCCTGCTCTGACCCTGAGCCTGCCGTTCCTTACCATTCTGCCTGCTCTGACCCTGAGCCTGCCTTTCCTCCATTCTGCCTGCTCTGACCCTCCTCCGTTCCTAACCATTCCCTGCTCTGACCTGCCGTTCCTCCATTCTGCCTGCTCTGACCCTGAGCCTGCCTGCCGTTCTCCATTCTGCCTGCTCTGACCCTGACCTCCGTTCCCTTACCATTCTGCCTGCTCTGACCCTCCTCCACCTTACCATTCTGCCTGCTCTGACCCTGAGCCTGCTTCCACCATTCTGCCTGCTCTGACCCTGAGCCTGCCGTTCCTTACCATTCCCTGCTCTGACCCTGAGCCTGCTTCCACCATTCTGCCCTCTGACCCTGAGCCTGCCGTTCCTTACCATTCTGCCTGCTCTGACCCTGAGCCTGCCGTTCCACCATTCTGCCTGCTCTGACCCTGAGCCTGCCTGCCATTCCTTACCATTCTGCCTGCTCTGACCCCCGAGCCTGCCGTCTCCTCCATTCTGCCTGCTCTGACCCTGAGCCTGCCGTTCCTTACCATTCTGCCTGCTCTGACCCTGAGCCTGCTTCCACCATTCCCTGCTCTGACCCTTAGCCTCTTCCTTACCATTCTGCCTGCTCTGACCCTGACCTCCTGCCCTGACCATTCTGCCTGCTCTGACCTCTCCTGCCATTCTGCCTGCTCTGACCCTGACCTGCTCCACCACCATTCTGCCTGCTCTGACCTGGCCTGCCTGTTCCTTACCATTCTGCCTGCCGACCCTGACCTCCTGCCGTCCACCATTTGCCTGCTCTGACCCTGACCTCTCCACCATTCTGCCTGCTCTGACCCTGAGCCTGCCGTTCCCATTCTGCCTGCTCTGACCACCTGCCGTTCCCCCATTCTGCCTGCTCTGACCCTGAGCCTGCCGTTCCACCATTCTGCCTGCTCTGACCCTGACCTGCCGTCCTTACCATTCTGCCTGCTCTGACCCTGAGCCTGCCGTTCTCTTACCATTCTGCCTGCTCTGACCTGAGCCTGCTGCCTTCCATTCCATTCGGACTCTGCCTCTGACCTGTCATTCCTCCCCCTCCTGTTTTTGTAATAAACTTTTGTTACTTCAAAACTGTCTGCACCATCTTCTCCACTGACAGACCTCTCCACCCAGCAGACTCAGACCAGCTTCCCAACGCTCTCCTCCCACCACCATTTCATGAGGAGTTTCTTCCTCCATCTCCGAGCACTAGACACCTTCCACCATTCCCCTACCACGATTGTAACCTCTCCCCCATTCCCCTACCACGACCTCTCCTCCATTCCCGGCTGTCCCGACCTCTCCACCATTTCCAGAGACCTGCTCCCTCCCCCCGACCTCTCCACATTCCTGCTCGACCTCTCCTCATCACCACTGATGTCCCTTCGCCTGGGCTATGGCTGTGTGGGAATAACAGTCCCTCTTCAGTCTGGAGGAGTTCCCGGAGGTGAAGAAAGTTTTCGATTCTCCATTGTCCATTCCCAGCAGGCAAGACCTCCGCAGTGTGGCCTATGCCATTCCCCCTGGACCTCTCCTCCATTCCCCACGACGTCTACCTCTCTGAGGTCTGCCCATTCACCTCTTCCTGAGCCAATCTCCTCCTCCATTCCCAGCCGGACCTCTACACTCCATTCCCCCTGCCGATTCCCTCTCCTGACCATTCCCCAGGCGACCTCTCCCCACCATTCCCCTGCCGATTCCTCTCCTGACCATTCCTAGGCAGAGCTAAGGACCTCTCCACCCCATTCCTGTATTGCCCGGACCTGGTCTCCTCCACTTCCCCAGGCCACTGGTTTACCCACGACTCTGGTGGGCCATTCGGAGACCTCCCCACGACCCTCTCCACCATTTTGGGACCATTCGACCTCTCTCCATTCCTCATGACTCTACCTCCACTGACACTTCCCTGGCATTACCCCACTGGACATCTCCATTCAGCCCCTCCACCATTCCCATGGACCTTACTGACTGGTTTACCTACTGACTCAATTCATGTTTACTCCTCACTGACTGGTTT